>NC_056748.1:5326096-5412544 GCF_019279795.1 Protopterus annectens | reverse complement strand
TTTAAACAAAGCACAGGGAGGAGACAGAATTAGTAACAATGACCTGAGAACACTTCAGCAAGAACTTATGGTACCATTATATCTATTATTCACTAGGTCATACAAATATGGGGAGATTCCTCAAGATCGCAGATGTGCGCTTATTAAACCTGTCTAATGAAAAGGGGAGTAGGACAAACCCAGAGTCATAGACCCTTAAGTCTACTTTCATGTTGTGGAAAAATAATGGAGATGGTAATATTGGATAAGTTATCATCAGAACTGGATAGGTTGGGACTTGAAACCATATATCAGCATGCATATGCTGAAAATAGATCTATTACCACCTGTAACATGATGTTCTATAACAATAGAACTATGAATGAAAAACTGTGTTGTGATGTAATTTATATAGATTTAACTTCAGCATTTGACAGGATCAGATACAAAACACTGATCAATAAATTAGCACAACTAGGTATTGATGCACTCTTGATAAGATGGATTGCTGCATGGCTTACAAATATGACAAGGCAAGTATCATACAGCTTAATTTAGCAGAAGCATATTGACATCAAGCAGGAAAGGAAATCAAACCAAAAGTGGATAAAAACCAGGCAGCAACTGAATGCGCCAAAAAAAAAAAGGAATGTAAGGTGAAGGACCAGATAAGAAGGCAAGAAATGTGGAAAAAACAACTATAGAAAAAGTACAATTTTGTACCTACCACAAATGTAGATGTTCGAGTGCTGATACAGCTCCAGTAATCACAGATGGGGTTTTCAGCCATCAGGCGGTCCCTCGGTCGGCCGAATTCCAAAGTCTTGGTCCGGCGTCGGTTGTCGTCGCTTACTCTTCTGACGTCAGGAAGGCCAGAGTATATAAGATACAGCCGACGCCATATTCTTCAGTCTTTCTTGCCCCAGATGTCAGGTGCCCCCAAAAATGAAGGCAATACATAAATAAAGCTTTTGTACATGTGTAAGAAATGCAATGTAATGCAAAATCAGTGTAAGTAAGCAAATAAAACATAGCAGGATAACCCAGTCAGGAGGTATGAAAAGGTAGTTAGGCCCCACGCCCTTACCAAGTGGGGAAGGAGGGAGGGAAACCTGTACTGCAGCTGTATCAGCACTCGAACATCTACATTTATGGTAGGTACAAAACTGTACTATGTTCATCGTGCATACAGCTGCAGTAATCACAGATGGGTAGAGTCCCAAAGCTATGCATAGGGTGGTAGGTACTATGAGGAACTGGGTTGAGCCAGAATGCCCTGCAAAACAGCAGTGGCAAAGCCTGCTCTTGTTCTGGAACATAAGGGCAGGTGGTAGTGTTTTGTGAAGGTATGTACAGAACTCCAGGTGGCTGCCTCCAAAATATCCTTAGTAGGCACACCTCTGAGGAAGGCAGTAGAGGTGGCTGTGGCCCTGGTGGAGTGAGATCTGATACCAGTAGGGACAGGTTTCCCATGATAGGAGTAACAAAAACGTATGCAGTGGCCAATCTATTTGGAAATAGTCTGTTTGGTAACTGGTTTCCCTTGAGCCCCTACGGCATAGGACACAAAAAGCTGCTCTGATTTCCTGAAGGGCTTTGTTCTGTCCAAATAGTAGCGAAGCTGCCTATGAATGTCTAAAGAGTGAAGCAGCCTTTCCCCTTTGTTTTGAGGGTTAGGATAAAAGGTGGGTAGGTGTATGGCTTGGTTTAGGGCTACCCTGGATACCACTTTTGGCATAAAAGAAGGATTAGTACGAAGGGAAACCCTATCCTGATGGAAGATGAGGAAGGGCTGCACCGCCATGAGGGCCTGTAATTCAGAAACCCTACGAGCTGAAGTGATGGCCAGAAGGAAGGCTGTTTTCCAGGACAAATATTGTAGATCTGTTGAGGCAGCAGGTTCAAAGGGAGGCAATGTTAATTTTTCTAGTAAGTAATTAAGATCCCAGGCTGGTATTGGTTGCTTCCTTGGAGGTCTTATATTCTTAGCCCCTCTGAGGAACTGCCGTAAGAGTGGGTGAGAGAATAAAGGAGGATCCATGTCGAATTCTGCAGAAATGGCTGAGGCATGTATTTTCATGGAAGAAAATGAAAGTCCACTGTTCAGCAGTTCAGCTAGGTACTGTAAAACTTGAGGCAAGTTAAATTTTCTAGGGTCCTGGCCTCTTTTCTCATTCCAACAGCAAAACCGCTTCCATTTAGCGGAGTAGGCTTTTCTAGTAGATGGTCTTCTGGCCTCCAAAATGACATCCTGCACCTCCTGGGAGAGTAGGGTCTGTTGTGGTGTTAAGGAATTTTCCATGCAGCGAGGTTGAGTGTTTTCAGTTGACTGTGAAGGGTTTTGTAGTTGTTCTGAGTCAACAGAAGAGGCATTAGAGGCAGGGACCAGGGAGGAGTTTGTGTTAGGCTCCTCAGGAGTGGATACCAGTGTTGCCTTGGCCAATCTGGAGCAATCAGTATCATCTTCGGTTTGTCTGTTCTTACTTTCAAAAGCACCTTGGGCAGAAGAGGTAGAGGTGGAAATGCATAAACTGTCCATGTTGTCCAACTGAATGAAAAGGCGTCCACTTTCCAGGCCTTTGGATGGAAGGTCCTTGAACTTTTAGTTATGTACTTACCATAACTTTAGATGTATGGGATCCATCTCGCCTACATTCAATACATATGGGTTCGGAGCCGATCCTCGGCTCGACTCGCAATCAATACAATAGAACGCAGTCTCTTATTGGCTGAGCTATTCTATATCCCAGGATGCACCACCACTAGTTCCCCAGATCTTGTTTGTCCGCACTCATAGACACAGAGACATACCATTAGAATAACATACTCAGGTCTTTCAAGAGAGGAAAGATTGGATTTCAATCGACCGGTCTCTCCTGATCTATGAGGCAGGGGATGGAGGGTGGGTTTAGGAATGTAGGCAGATGGATCCCATACATCTAAAGTTATGGTAAGTACATAACTAAAAGATGTAATGTGATCCTATCTCGCCTACATTCAATACATATGGGACAGCGCCCTAGCACCTTATTCCTGGGAGGCTCACTGGAAAACACTCCTGAGAACTGTGGAACCAAGGAAGCTCGACCCCTGGATGCCACATCCAATTTGTAGTGAGAAATGAAAGTATGTGAGGAGGTCCACGTGGCAGCCGCAAATGTCATCAATAGAAAGTTTAGAATGAAATGCTGCTGAGGTAGCCATAGCTCTAGTGGAATGAGCTTTAATTGGAGCTATGAGTTTTCTATTCGAGGATGTATAAATATGAGTAATGCAGTCCCTGATCCATTTAGCAATAGTGACTTTAGTGACCGTGATTACCTAATCTGTTATCAGAGAAAGACAGAAAAGCTGGTCTGACTTTCTGGTTTTTGTCCTATCCAAATAAAACGCAATTGTCTATGGACGCCCAAGCAGTGAAAGACGATTCAGACCTATCTGAAAATTTGGGAAAGAAGACAGGAAGTTCTAGTGACTGTCGAAGAGCCAATTTAGAGCAAACCTTTGGGACAAAGGATGGATTTGGTCTGAGGGGCACTCTGTCTTTGTGAAAACCAAGTATGGTGGGTTAATACACAAGGCCTGGAGCTCTGAAACTCTTCTAGCTGAAGTAATGGCTACCAAGAGGGCAGTTTTCCAAGAAAGGAACTTTAATTCACAGGTAGCTGCTGGCTCAAGGGGACGAAGTCAAAGCCCCTAGCACTACGTTAAGGTCCCATGGCGTGCGGATGAACAGTAGGGGACGTAACAGCCAAGCTCCTTTAATGAAAGCCTTACATAACTTGTTGCTCATTAAGGAAGGATTAATACATTCATGAAAGTTAGAGATAGCTGCCAATTGTACTTTAATGGTGGACACCGAAGACCCTTGGTTAAATAGAGTGGCTAAAAACTTTAGCACCTCTGACACGGAAGCTGTTACTGGATCCACTCCGGGATTGGGCCCAGATGGCAAACCTCTTCCACTTATCAGTATATATTTTCTTGGTAGAAGCCTTGTGAGCCGAGGATAAGATGTGCATGACTTCTGGGGCTAAGGAATGGTTTCTCACTACGGTTGGAAGAGGAGTAACCAGGCTGCTAGCCTGAGTGCAGGGAGGGACTGGTGGAATCGTCCCGACTGATGAGGCAAGGGGTCCGGAAGCTGGTCCAGGAACCAGGGCCTAACGATATTTGCGTAAAGGGGAACCAGGTTTGCCGAGGCCAGAACGGGCGATTAATATCATCTTGTTGTTTAGACGATCGCTTCTGAATCACCTTCGGAAGAAGGGGAATAGGTGGGAAGGCATACAGCAGGCCGGAGGGCCAATCGTGGACTAGAGCGTCCTTGGGTGTCACCCCCGCAGCAGGAGTCAGGGTGAAGAAGTTTGGACATTTCGCATTGAGGGGGCTCGCGAAAAGATCGAAACAAGGGATTCCCCACTTCGAGAAGATCTGTGAGGCTATCTTGTCGTTTAGAGACCACTCGTGAGGAGAGAGAATAGTTCTGCTCAACCTGTCGGCTATCACGTTGGACTTCCCCGGAATGTGCGTTGCCAGTAGGTAGCGTTTGGTAGCAATCGCCCACTCCCATACTCTCATGGCCTCCCTGCAAAGAGGGTAGGACCTGGTTCCTCCTTGTTTGTTCAAGTACCAGACAACAGACATGTTGTCGGACTGGATGGCAATCACGCTTGGGAAGGTGGTGTAGAGCTTGCAATGCTAATAGCACCGCCCTCATCTCCAGAACGTTGATGTGAAGAACAGACTCGTCCGAGCGCCACGTGCCTTGAACCGACCTGCCCAGACAATGCCCCCCCCACCCTGTCCGGGAGGCGTCCGTAGTCAGCGTGGCGACGGGAAGTGGGGGAACAAAGGGTTGACCCGGATTGAGGTTGGCGGTTACCAGCCACCAAAGGTCCTGCTTGCATTTGTCTGTAATCAGTATTTGGTGGTTGAGAGGGAGATCCTGGTAAGACCACTGAACTGACAAAAGCCACTGTAGAATCCTCATGTGCAGCCTTGCAAAGGGAACCATGAGAATGGCGGCCGCCATGGAGCCTAGTAGTTGCAACACCATCCTTGCTGGGGCCCAACGCCTTTGAGTAGAGTCCGGACCTGATTTTGAAGAGTCTCTATTCTTTCTGCAGGAAGGAAGACCCGCATTCGCCTTCTATCTATTTCTGCTCCAATGAACAGAATACGCTGAGATGGCTGCAGCACTGATTTTGACCAATTGAAGGTGATCCCTAAGGAACTGCCCAATTTGATAGTGGCTGTTAGATTCTAAAAGTAGATGCTTGGAGGTGGCAGTTAGGAGCCAGTCGTCTAGGTACGGAAACAGCTGGAATCCTAAACTCCTCAAGTGAGCAGTCACTACTGCCAAACATTTGGTGAACACTCTGGGGCTGAAGTGAGACCAAAGGGCAGAGCTTGAAACTGGAAATGACTGTCTCCCAGGCTGAAGCGTAAGTGTCTTCTGGACGCCAGTTTATTAATATGTGGTAGTAAGCGTCCTTGAGATCTATGGAGCACATCCAAACACCTTCTTCCAACAATGGAAGAATGGATTGTAAGGTGACCATCCGAAATTTGGACTTTTTTACGAATCGGTTGAATTTGCTGAGATCCAAGATGGGTCTCAGTCCCGGTCTTTTGGCACCAAAAGAACCTTGAGTAAGTCCCTGATCCGCTTGGTCTGCGGGGACAGGTTGGATGACTCCTTTCGCAGCAGTTTTGACACCTGAGGCTGCTAGAACCCGCTGACTGGGTGAAGGGTGCGGGATCCTTCGGGTTGGTGGGGGATGGTGATCTAAGGGAATGGTGTATCCTCCGGCAATTATTCGAAGCACCCATTGGTCCTGAGTAATCTGTCTCCAGGCTTCTAGGTGCTCCAAAACGACCCGACTGGCTCGGAGCTGCACAGTCGGGCACTCCTTCAGGGATGTTGGAAGGAGGAGAGCCACGAAAGGACTCGCGGTCTCCAGTGTTGCGAGGGCCTCCGCCGCCTCTGGGACGGCGTCTTCCAGAAAAATTTCCCCTTCCTCTGCCTCTAGAAGGGGAGTCGTCTGCTGTGGCGAGTAAGGCTTCTGAGATTTTCGAACCACATCTTCCCACCCCTTGAGCCTTGGGATAAGGCCTGAAGGGAGTGGAAAACCGGCCCGACAGCAGCCAAAGTCTTACCCTCTTGCTCACAGCGAATCAAGGTGTCCTTTACCTTGGGTCCAAACAATGAGGACCCATCAAAGGGAGCGTCGGCAAAGGAAGACTTGAAAGCCTCCGCAAAGTGACACAGGCAAAGCCAGGCTTGTCTTCAAAGCAACTCCTGTACCCCGCCTACTCGCTCCTTCAGCAGCATACGATATGAGCCTCATGGAGGAGTTAGATAAAGAAGAAAGGGTAGATAACTGAGCGCCAACCGACTGGGCTAACTGCTCAGGTAAATTACCCGAGAGGCAGTCTGACAGCTCCTTGACCAGATCCCTCTGCAGTCTAGTAAAATGTGCCAAATAATTCAGGGACCTTAACGTAAAGGCCGCTGAAGTCAGGGTACGCTTGCCGTACCGATCCATACTCCTAGACTCTTTATTAGGAGGATGGACGGACGTCGAAGCCTCTGCTACATCTTGCTGGGTAGCAGATGCCACCACCATAGCATCTACTGCCACGCCCTTGGATAAAATTCTTTGTCGGGGGGAAAGGAACTTGTTGGGGCGAGCAGGCACCGGTTCCACAGAACTGGTGTTCCCACACCCTTCGAGATCAAATCCAGAAGCTCATCGAAGGGTGGAGACACCCAGGAGGCGGAGGGCTGAGCACCAAAGGCCTTGAGGAATACCGACTCCTCAGCAGGGGGTTTGGACTGCCAGTCGCCTCGTTGTTTGAGGATTTCTAATATGTCCGCGAAGGAGACATCATCCGAGGACGACTTTGGGGACCCTTCCGCATCATCGAGGTCGGTATCCGATGTAAGAGACTCATCTGGGGAGTCAACGTGTTTCCTCTTACAATTTCTTTCTGGGGGTTCCTCCAGCGGCCGGAGGAACCTCCAGGAAGAAGGGAACCACCGTGGGGGTATCCTCAGGCCTAGGGCTCCGCTGTGAGACAGGGGAACTCGGAAGCACCAGTTTCCAAATCCATGGAAGGTGGTGGTGAAAAGTCAAGTAGCCACAGAAGATTTGGCTAAGGCACTCCTCATAGCATCAAAAGCCGGACCCCAGAATCCTGGGAAGGTCCAACCTCGAGGCTACAGCGGATTTAGGAGCCTGCAGCCGACGCACCGAGAGGGAGGCTAGGAACCGAAAGAATCGGGCGGCACCCCCGGGGCCGACAGAGGAGGTCCCGTTCAACCCCGACCCAAGAGGCGGGTAGAAGTAAGAGTCGGAGCCGACTCAATTACCACCTGATCCACCAGCACCGACTCCAGCGCCGAGGCTGTTGGAGGAGGAATCGACGTGGGATGGGCAGTCGGCTCCAGTACCAACTGGGTCGGAGCCGACATCAATTTGGTGAAGACTGGAGACTGGAAAAGCTTCTGTAGTACCCTGTCTATGTCCGAATCGGACATCCTCGAAGATCGGGACGAAACCGATCGGGTCCGAGAAGGCTTCTCCATCGGCTCCGATAGACAAGGGGACCGGCTCCGTAAAGGTTCCATAACTATCGGCGCCGAGGAAGCTTCCATCACTACTTCAACTTCTCTCGGAGCTGATAAGGGCTTCGGCGCCGAGGGGGAAGTGTCTGAGCATGTAACCCTTATCGGCTCCGAAGACAATGGAGTCGATGAAGGTGACACACCTCTCGATGCTCGAGCTCTCAGCTCCGAAACTGAAGGAGTCGAGGCAGGAGACATCGAGGCAGACCGTTCCACCCTCGGCTCCGAAGTCCGTGGAGCCAAAGGAGAAGCCTGCCTAGATTTTTTTGTTGTCGGTTCTGACGGACTGGTCGGAGCCAACAATTTCTTTTTCCTTTGGGAAGTAGGAGAGCCAGAAGTTAAAGCTTCCTCAAAGGATGGGGCAATCAGCCCTTTCAAGATTAATTTGTTTTTCCTCTCTTGGAGGACTCGAGAGGAAAAAGCGTGACATACACTGCAGGACTCTTGAAGATGTTTAGGCCCTAAACAGTACACACATAGCGCGTGATCATCTGTTATCGACATTTTATACCCGCACTTAGTGCATTTTTTGAATCCTGAAGGCCTATGTTCTTTAGACATTGTAACTTCACCAAAAATTAAATTGACAGGAAAAAAACGACCACAACAATAAATGACACAAATTTCACAGGGCTAGGCCTCTAATTTAAACGAACCTCCTGTCAAACAGACACAATCACCACAGATTACCTCAAAAAAGGCACAAGAAAAACTTCCACACACAATAAAAATACAACAGTATCACAACAGTAGCTGTTAAAACAGCTTTTGGGGAAAAGAGAGAATTTCAGACAAAAAGTTTTATCTGACTAAAAGTACTTAGTTCAGCCAAGTCCGAGACCACGTCTATGCTCTTGAGCGGCAAACGAGATCTGGGGAACTAGTGGTGGTGCATCCTGGGATATAGAATAGCTCAGCCAATAAGAGACTGCGTTCTATTGTATTCGGTGCCGAGTCGGAGCCGAGGATCGGCTCCGAACCCATATGTATTGAATGTAGGCGAGATAGGATCACATTACATCAGAACTTTCTCAATTGATGGTTCCTGTGTGAGGCAAAAAGATCTATGTCTGGCCTCCCCCACGCTTGGATTATCTCCGTAAACACCTGAGGATGTAACTTCCATTCGTGTGGATCTGTCATATTCCTGCTCAGAGTGTCTGCCAGTGTGTTTTCCAGTCCTGGCAAGTACTGTGCTTGAAGTTCGATTTGTCTTTCCAGAGCCAAGTTCCAAAGAGTCATGGCTAGTCTGCACAAGGGGTATGAATGTGTTCCTCCTTGTTTGTTTATGTACCACATTACTGTGGTGTTGTCTGTTCTTATCAGCAATTGTCCTGGATGCAGGAAGTCCTTGAAAGCTGTAATTGCATTTATTACTGCTAGCATTTCTTTTTGATTGATGTGAAGGTGCTTTTCCTTTTGGGACCATCTGCCCTGAATGCACCTGTCCTGTATGTGCGCCCCCCCAGGCGTAATCTGAGGCGTCTGTGGTTATGACTTGCTTTGCTTGAGGCTTGCAGAATGGAAGACCTGTGTTGACTTGACATGCTTGGGCCCACCATAGAAATTCCTTTTGCAAGCATGGAATTATTGGTATAATTGCTTCCAAACTGTGACTGTGTTGAGACCATAGATTTTTTAGGTACCATTGAAGTTCTCATATGCAGCTTTGCACATGGGATTAAAAGGATGCAAGATGCCATGAATCCCAGAGCCTGCAGGATTTTCCTTGCAGTAAGCCTGGTACTTTTTGCTAGAGTTTTGAAGTACAGAGATAATTGCCCTGGCTTTTCTGGCGTAAGATATGCCATCTGGGTGTTTGTGTCCAAGCTGGCACCCAGGAAGGTTATTTTCTGAGATGGTGTTAGCTTTGATTTCTCCTTGTTGATGGTGTATCCCAGAGAAAGCAGTAGCCGTGTCACATATGCCAGATGTTCCAGTAGTATGTGTTTGCTGTCCGCTTGGATCAGGCAGTCATCCAGATAAGGGTAAATTTGTATCCCTTGAAGTCTGCAATATGCAATCACTGATGCCAGGCACTTTGTGAATACTCTGGGCGCAGTAGATAAGCCAAAGGGCAATACAGAGAATTGATAGTGGATTGAACCTGCAAGAAATCTGAGGTATCTTCTGCAGCTTTGTCCGATTGGGACATGCAGGTATGCCTCCTTGAGGTCCAATGTTACCAGCCAAAACTCCTTGCCCAGCATGGGAAGAAGTTGCTGTAGTGTGAGCATCTTGAATTTTGGTATGAGTAGAAATGTGTGTAGGATGGATAAGTCCAGAATGGGTCTCCAGTCGGTTCCTTTTCTTGGCACCAGAAAGAGTCTTGAATAAAAACCTTGACCTTGTTGGTGAGTAGGTACCTTTTGTATAGCTCTCATGTGTAGGAGCTTTGAAATTTGCAGTTGCGCCTCTGCCCTTTGATTTTGTGGCAGGTTTGGCATGCCTCTCATCTTTGGAAGAGTGTGAAATTGAAATTTGTAGCCTCTGTTTATAATGTCCAGTATCCATTTGTCTGTTGTGACAATATGCCAATTGCTTGCAAATAATGCTAGTTTCCCTCCCAAAGGTGCTGCCAGCTGAAACTTGCTTGGCATGGAAATGAGGGAGTCATTGGGCTTGCTTCCTGTATTGTTGTGCACTGTCTTCACTACCTCTTGGTGCTGGAGATTGCCATTGTCTGCCTCTATATGATCCTTGTGATTGTCCTCTGCCCCTTGAGCGTCTGTATCTACCTCTTTGGGGCTCGTCAGTGGCTGGAAAGGACCAGTTTTTTGAAGGCCAATTCCTGCTAAAACGTGGTGGCTGGACCTGTAAGAAAGCTTTGACATTTTGCATAGATTTGGCTTTTTCTTCCATTTTTCGCAGTATATCCTCAGCATTTGAACCAAAAAGTACGTCCTTTTGTAAAGGAACATCCAGAAGTTTAGCTTTCACATGATCAGGCAAGTTTTGTTCCCTAAGCCATGCATGTCTGCGAATGACTGATCCTGTAGCCGCCACTCTACTCGAGGCCTCTAGGGCATCATAACCATATTGTAAGGTGTGTTTACCCACTTGCTCCGCACTATGCATCATATCCTGTAACTCTTTTAAATCTGGTTGTTCAGGTTGAGACATTTTGTTTTTTAATTGTGATAGTAAGAACTGTTGATATTTTATCATATGAAACTGGCAGTTTAAGGCCCTCATGGCTAGGGTGGCCGAGGTATATACCTTCTTACTCCACCTTTCTAGAGATCTAGATTCCCTTTCTGCAGGAAGTGGATTCTTGGCAGTGGAGGCCTTTAGTCCTTTAGGACCTTGTGAAATGGTTTCAGGGTCAGCATTATGGCCCTTGTAGAGAAATTGGTGAGAACTGGGTACTCTGTAGTATCTATCAGGCTTTACTGATGCAGGAGGCAGAGAATCAGGGTTAAGACAAGCCTCCGAATAGACATCATCCAGTACCTCCAAAACAGGGGGTATAGCCAGAGGTCTGTGCTGAGGTAACCAAAGAAATTCCCTAAGTCTTTTCTTGGAGTCTGAAAAGTCTTGGCCTTCCCAATGGAAGTGTTCCCTCAAAGTGTGCAAGGTTTCCCCAAAAGAAAAATCCTCAGGGGGGGATACAGAAGGAATGGACTGTTCTGCATCCGAATCCTCAAAAGGGGAGTAATCATGTTCCTCTGCATCAGAGTGTTCTGATAAAATGGATCCCTGGTCAGAGGAGGGGGGATCTTCCTCCACTCTGGGTCTCTTATCAGGAGGGGGCTGGGTACCTCTGATAAGAGTTATAAGGTCCTCAGCCATCTTAAGCATCTGTTTCTTAGGCATGGGTCCAGTGGATGGGCCTTGTGCAACAGGCCTAGTGTGATGCCTGACTGCTTTGACTTTAGTAAAAGCCTTAATCGAAAAAGTAGATGAAGGCCTAAAAACACCATGGGTGGAGGTGGACCTGTCCACATTAGTAGGTTCAACATAAGCCGTGGCTTCGGTAGTAGTCTGTGAAAGGGCCGAAGGCCCAGCGGTCTCAGGTACAGAAGACACCGCCAAAGTCGTGTCGTCGGTAGTCAGGGACTGCAAAGGCGTCTCGCCGAGAACCGAACCACGTGGAGCCTGTTTCGTGTGGTGTCAGCGGAGACCGCGGGCTCGTGGTCGGTCCTTTCCTTGCGTTTTTGGTAAAGCGGTAGTGAGTGTCCGGCGACATTTTATAGTCAAACGCTTTTCCAAAATAATGTTGGGCTTAACTCCGCCCGGCTTGATAGTGCGTTTATTAAAGGTAGCGCAAAAGCGACAGCCCGAGACGTCGTGGTCTGGGCCTAAACAAGGTATGCAAAGGGAATGGAAATCCTTATGCGGTATTTGCTTCCCACAAGAAATACAATTATTAACTTTTTCTGACATCGGTCTGAGGCAAGAAAAGTTTCCCCAACGGGGTACTTAGCTTTAAAGAAGACTTCGGTTACAAATATTTTCGTAATTCAGGAGCTGGCCGACCGGCACTTGCGAACTGCTTCTGCTTCGGGCACCGCGCGGCAAAAAAGACTGGAGAATATGGCGTCGGCTGTATCTTGTATACTCTGGCCTTCCTGACGTCAGAAGAGTAAGCGACGACAACTGACGCCGGACCAAGACTTTGGAATTCGGCCGACCGAGGGACCGCCTGACGGCTGAAAACCCCATCTGTGATTACTGCAGCTGTATGCACGAACATCTTCTGGAAGAGCCTCGTGTTGATCAAGAATGAACGCAGGAATGGTTAAGCAGAGGTGAAGTCAAACCAAGAAATGAAAGGTTAATATTGGCAGCCCAATATACTAGGTTACGTAAACGCTGGTTTACAAAGTCCACTGAACATGTGGGAGAAACAGACATATGTAAGTTTTGAAAAACCGAACTGGAAACGGTCACACATTGTTGCTGGTTGCGATGCACTAATGGCAGAGAGACTGTATACTGAAAGGTATAATAATGTGGCAAGACTGTCAAGCTGGAGATTGTGCAAACATTACGGCATCGAAGTGGCTGAAAAACACTCGAAACATGAGCCACAAAGAATCATAAAAAATGATGTTATATCACATGGGATCACCCAGTGCCAACAGTTCAAAAGATAGATTCTAGAAAACCGGATATAGTGGTCCAAGAAAAAAAGACAAAAGTAGCATTGATCTCGCCACACCCAGTGACTACAGTGTCTTGCGTACAGAGACACACACAGTCATAAAATACCTGGATCTGCAGGCAGAAATGAGAGCCATGTGGAAGAAAGATATCCAGACAGTTGCAACAGTAGTAGGAGCAACGTGTCTTATAAAAAAGAATTTACAATTGTATTTAGATACGTTACCAATTCATGTAACACCGTACAAACTGCAGCAGTCGTCATTACTAGGCACATTGCGAGTGCTGCAAAGAGCACTTTTTTCTGACATCAAAGAGTGAAACAATACTAAATTCATGAACTTTAATCGTACTTTAACTTAGGAATGGGGTCCATTCCAGTCATGGTATTAGAAACCCAAAAGACTTGGAGAAATTAAAAACAACTGGACATGTGAAATCCTTGGTTACAGTCCTTGTCCCACAGGGCTCTGTCATAGGCCCTTACTTGTTTAGATTGTATTTTTCAGACCTAACCTTTTCATCTGAGGTGTTCTACAGTCTATATGCAGACAACCTGAAATTGGGTAAACTGATTAAATGCGTTACTGATAAGGCATGTCTGCAAACTAGCTGGACTAAATTGACCATCTGGGCACAAGATATTAATATGCTGATAAATACATAAACTACGCATATGAGATTTGGGAGACAAAATGAAAGGTGAATATTTAATACAGCACACAGTGATTGAAACTGTAGACTCATTTAAGGACCTGGGTATATGGGTAGATTCAGCTATGATTTTTTTTAATTGTATCAACCAACTGGGAAATGACAGTTATAGAACTACAGATTGTATAAAAAGATTTATAAAGTCTAGGAAATCAAAAATGAAGTTATTGTTTATTAGTAGTTACATTAGACCCAAAGTTGAGTATGGAATAACAATATGGGAACCCTATAAGAAGACGAGCATGAATAAACTGGAAAGAGGACAGCAGAAATATACCAAGAACATCCATGGATGGGAAAATTTAAGTTATGAAAGACTAAAATATCTGAATTTGTACAGTGTCTCTTAAAGATACCTAAGAGGAGATCTTATTCAGGTATATATGGCATTTAGAAACTACCTCTGGGAATGTTTGGGGTTATCAAAAAGTACTAGAGAATCAGGCAACCTATGTAGAGGATTCGATAGGAATGAGAAGTGTACTAATTGGTTCTCTGACAGAATAGCTCATGCATGGAACAGACTACCAAATTACATTAAAGTAAGTTTAGATGGTTTTAAGAACAGCCTGGACACTTACTATGGGAACAAGTAAGTGTCCAGGATGTTCTTAAAAATATCTAAACTTGCTTTAATGTAAGAACAGCCTGGACACTTACTATGGATACAAGTGTTTTTGTATATTGGCAATCTAGAAAGGCATTAATGGCCATGCTTGAAATAATTGTATGTATTTGCATGTACGCCTATGTACAGCAATATATGCGAAGTACAGAAGTTATGTACTTACCATAACGTTCCATGTGAGTTGTTCATCTCGCCTTCATTCTTACAGATGGTCTTGGAGCTGATCCTCGGTTCCCGAGTCAACCTACTACAAAGCTCAAGGTCTTCAGACAGCTCGAGGCCAAGTCCCTATCCCATGATGTACCTATAGTTACCTCAGATCTTATTTGCTACGTATAATAATACCATGTGTCATTCTATCACTCTAAGAGAAAGCCATAGAAGGATTGAGCAACCAGAAAGAATCTAGTATCGTGGTCCTCGAAAAACCCTGGAGGGGGTAGGAAGTAAGAATGAAGATGAGATGAACAGCTCACATGGAACATTATGTTAAGTACATAACTTCTTTATGTGAAGTTGTTCTATCTTGCCATTCATTCTTACAGATGGGTAGCGTCCCAAGCACCATCTTTATCGGGTGGCTCATGGGAGTAGGTTTTTCAGGACAGTAGATCCAAAAGAGGCCCTGTCAACTTTGTAATGAGTGATAAAGGTATGAGGTCTTGACCAAGTGGCTGCTGCACAAATGTTGTCTATAGGAAGTCTAGCAGAAAAGACAGAGAATGTAGACACTGCTCTGGCAGAAGGAGCCTTAATTTTGTGATACAAGGACATATTAGCAGCTAAATAAACAAATGTGATACAATCAGATAACCACTTAGAGTTACTTTTGCCACTGGCAGACCTTTTCTGGATCTGAAAAGGAAACTAAAAGCTGTTCTGATTTTCTGAACTCTCTTGTTCTATCCAAGTAAAATCTGAGCTGTCTATGAACATCAAGCTTGTGCAGCATATACTCTAAGTTGTTGATGTGCTTAGGGAAGAACACTGGCAAATCTATAATCTGGTTAAGGTTAGTTTCAGTACAGACTTTGGGCAAAAATGGGGGATTAGTTTGCAGTGAGACTCTGTCAGCATGGAAAATCAAATGAGGCGGCTTTATGGACAAGGCTCGAAGCTCTGACACTATGCGGGCAGAAGTGATGGCTACTAAAAAGATAACCTTCCATGACAAATATTTCAAATCGCATGAGGAAGCTGGTTCGAAAGGAGGAAGAACAATGCGTGAAAACATAAAATTTAGATTCCATGGGGTATAAGGGGATTTCACAGGTGGTCTGAGATGAAATGTCCCTTTGAGAAAGGCTTTGGATAGTTTGTGTGACATTATGTTCAATCCTTCAAATCCAAGGGGAAAATTAGAGACAGCAGCAAGTTGAATCCGAACTGCTGCTGCTACAGCTCCTTTATTGAAAAGCATAGTCAAGAACTCCAATAGGGGCTTGGTAGGGATCAAGGTTATTTTGAGAGACCCATATAGAAAATCTTTTTCATTTGCTAAGACAGCTTCTTAATAGAGGATTTATGAGAAGATATCAGAATCTGCTGCGTTTCATTTGAAAGGTTATGGAACCTGGCTATGTTGGGAATTGGAGCAGCCAAGCTGTCAGCTTCAGGGACTGAAGAGAGGGATGAAGTTCTCACGACGAGTGCATCAGAAGATCTGGAACTGGGTTCAGAATCCAAGGGACCTCCAATTGATGACGTCGAAGGAAGGGGAACCAACTCTGACTAGGCCAATGAGTGGCTATTAGAATGATGGTCCTTCCCAGGGCTTTTGCTTTCTGTAATACTTTGGGTATCAAGGGAATTTGGTGGGAATTCATAGATGAGACCAGGAGGCCAATCGTGTATGGGTGTGTCCCTCGGAGCTTCTCCCGGAGGGGGAATCAGGGCAAAGCAGCTTCTGCATTTCGTGTTCATGTGGTTGGAAAAAAGGTCGCAGCAAGGCTGGCCCCACCTGCGGAAAATTCTCTCTGCTATTTCTTTCTTGACGGACCACTCGTGAGGCAACAAAATTGCTCTGCTCAGCTCGTCTGCTATCCCGTTGGATTTCCCCAGGTTATGCATTGCTAGCAGTGCTGGGTGGATGTAGCCCACTGCCATACTCTTAGGGCCTTGTGACAAAGGGGGTAGGACCTGGCTCCTCCTTGTTTGTTCAAGTACCAGACCACTGACATGTTGTCAGTCTGAATCGCAATTACTCCCAGAGGAAGAGAATCCTGAAAGTACTGCAATGCTAAAAGTACTGCTCTCATCTCCAGGACATTGATATGCAGATGCGTCTCCTGTTCGGTCCATGTGCCTTTGGCTGTTCTTGCCTGAAAATGCCCCCACCCTATCAGAGAAGCATCTGTGGTCACTGTGGCCACTGGTGGGGGTAGAACAAAAGGACAACCTATCGTAACATGAAGAAAGGTCAACCACCAGTGAAGATCCTTTTTGCATGTGTTTGTGATTATTAGATGAGACATTGGGAGCTCTTGGTAAGACCATTGAGTGAATAACAGCCATTGTAGAATCCGCATGTGCATGCGACCCAACGGTATGGCTAATATTGCAGCTGCCATCATGCCTTACAATTTTAGCACTTCTGCTGCTGGAGCCTTGTCTTTGGATATGATATTGTGGACCTGCTGAAGGAGTAGTAAGACTCTCTCTGCTGGAAGTCTCAAAGTGGTGGTGGTGGTGTCCAATTCTGCTCCGATAAAAACAGTATGTTGCGATGCCGACAAGGCAGATTTTTCTGAGTTTATTGTAATGACCAGATGACTGCAGAGAGAAAGAGCGGTGTCCCTGGCTTGTATGAGCTGATGCCTAGTGGTGGCAGTGAGGAGCCAATCGTCTAGGTACAGAAACACCTGGAATCCTAAACGTCTTAGGTGAGCCGTGACCACTGCCATACATTTGGTGAACACTCCGGGGGCTGTAGTGAGACCAAAAGAAAGGGCTCGAAACTGGTAATGACTGGCTCCCAGCCGGAAGTGTAGACGATCCCTGGATGGTCTGGCCATTTTTATGTGGTAGTACGCATCCTGGAGATCTATCGTGCACACCCAATTGTCTTTCCCTAAAAAGGGAAGTACTGACAGAAGCGTGACCATCCGGAACTTCTCTTTCTTGACAGATCTCTTTTAGTCTGCTGAGGTCCAAAATAGGTCTCCAGTCCCCTGTCTTTTTTGGAACTAAAAAGAATCTTGGGTAAGTTCCGGATCCTATCTGGTCTGGTGGGACTGGTTGGATGACGCTTTCTTAGCAACGTTTGGACCTCTATTGTTGCCTGCTCCCTGTAATTGGCTGGAACGTCTGTGATTTTTGTTGTCAATGGAGGGGGTATGGCGAAAGGAATGAAATATCCTCTGGAAATGATACTTTGTACCCAGTTGTCGTTTATTTTGAGCCAGGCATCTGGATACAAAGATAAGCGGACACCCAACTGCCTCCAGAGTAGGACAGTCAGCCTCCTTTAAGGAGCGCTGGTAGGGCTTTCCAAAAAACTGATCTCTGTCGCCCTGGTGTTGCAGCCCCCCTCTGCCACGAGGGCAGCATCTTCCATTACTGTCCTCTCCTCTGCCCCTGGAGGGGGGGTTCACCACGTGTGTCCTGAAAGGCTCCTTGGGCTTTTTGGAACCACATCTTTCCTCCCCTTGGACCCTTGAGGTAGGGTCTGGTAGGAGTGGAAAAACGGACTCCAACGGCAGACGGTCTTTCCTTCCTGTTTACATCTGGTTAAAGTTTCCTTGATTTTGGGCCCGAAAAGGGACAAGCCATCAAAAGGGGTGCTGACAAAGAATGATTTAAAGAGCTCCGCAAAGGAACACAAGCGCATCCAGGAGCATCTCCTAAGAGCAATTCCTGTACCCGCTGCCCTACTGATTCCATCAGCTGCATAAAAAAATGAGGCACATGGACCAGTTCACTATGGAATTGAGAGGTAGCAAGTTGGGAGGCAACTTTATCTGAAGCTCCTGCAGCTACTGTACCTTGAAGAGCATCTCCAAGATCTTTTAGGAGATCTTTTTGCAATCTCGTAAAATGGGAGAGAGAGTTCAGTGAACGCAGTGTACACTTCCTGCATCTATCCATGATTCTAGAAACTCTGTTAGGAGGATGGATAGAGGAAGAAGTTTCCAAAATCTCCTTTTTGGTGGCAGTCACCACACCATGGCATCAACTGGCACTCCCTTGGTAAGAAGAGAGTTTTCCTGGGGGGCAGAAATAAATTTATTAGGCCTCCTAGGGACAGGCTCCATGGTGTCTGGAGACTCCCACGCCCATCATGACACCAGCTCCATGAGCTCATCGAAGGGCAGAGACACCAAAGAGGTGGAGACCTGAAAGCCTTCAGGAAAACCGACTTGTCTTCAGTAGGGTTGGTGGACTGCCAGTCACCACTCTGCCTAAGGATTTTTAGTATTTCAGCAAATGAGATATCCTCAGAGGGGGACTGTGGGGACCCTTCTGATTCATCCAAGTTGGTATCGGATGTCAGAGACTCCTGCGGGGAGTCTAAGTGCTTCCTCTTACAGATTCTCTTCCTGGAAACCTCATCAGTGGGAACTTCTGGTGAGGTCTTGGAAGAGCAGGCGCCACCCAATGGGGCTTCCTGAGGCTCTGGGTCTCTATGCTTAGAAAGGATCTCTGAAGCAGAAGCGGACACAGGCGCTTTTGGGGAGGAGGTAGTCGGACCTGAAGAAGGAGATGTCTTGGGAGACATAACTCTCCTCATGGCTACAAAAGCACCTCTGTTCTGATGAGAAGGGACCGCTGGATCCGAGGAAACCATCGATTCCCCCAGCACCGGGGCAGTGGGCTCTGAACCAGAGGCAGGAGCCGAGCTGCTCAGAGCCGAAGCCCCAAGAGGCAAAGTTGGAACAGACATGTCAGTCCGACTATCCTCCCCATACCCTACCAGAGTGTCGGCTCCTAGACTCCTCGATCGGAGCCAAGGAAGTCTGAGTAAATGGAACCGATGACACTGGAACAGGCGTCGGCTCCAAAGGCTCAACAATCAGCAAGTCCGACTCCAAAGGACCAGCATGGCTCAGAGGAGGAAATGAAGTAAATGGTAATACAGTCTTCAGTTCGGAAACCACTTGGGTCTGAGCCGATAATTTTGCAAACGCCAGTGCCTGTAGCAAATTCTGCACCACATGATCCACATCCAAATTGGAAAGGCTAATGAAGGAAGGAGATGAATGGATGGATGGGGGCACTGATTGAAGGATCGGCGATTTAAGTACCTTGGATACCGGTTCCAGGACTGGGAACTGGCTCCAAAAAGACAAGACGCTCGGCTCCGAAGGCTGTGGAGCCGACGTAGAAGGTTTTTGATTTTTTTTTAACTTCCGAAGAAGTAGAAGCCTTAGAAAACTGAAGATTTGCTAGACCTGTCCTGGTCACTCAAAGCTTCTTGAAAGGATGGTTCAACTAATCCTCTGTCAATTAACTTTCTCTCCTGAAGAACCCTAGAAGAGAAGGAATGACAAATGGAGCAGCTTTCCTGAAGGTGCAAAACTCCCAAACAGTATACACAATTTACATGGCTATCAGTGACAGACATTTTCTGTCCACATTTTGGACATTTCTTAAAACCTGATTTAGGATGTTTACCCTTATCCTGGTCAGCCATACTGGAATATACAGTCTCAGGAAAGGGTACTGTAATAAACAAGACACACCCAAAAACTATTTCAAATAAAGGGCTAAATTATACTATTAAGCACACACACAAACTATAACTACTTATCTAAGCACTCTAATATCTATATATCTAAATATATATCAAACAGCTGTGACAAACTATCACTATTCAAAGGCACACAACTACTAATTAAACTACACTAAATATAACAAGGCCTATAGTAAAAAAAACAAGGCCAAAAAGAGCTATCTAATCAAGAAAAGGCACACCAAGGAAAGGGAATACACACAATAAAGCTTTAAGTGCTAAGCTAACTCTAAAACAGAGAAATAAGATAAATTTGTAGAAAAAAGTGTTGTACTGGCCCGAGCTATGTGGGAACCTCTGATCTATTGCAGTGGCAAACTAGATCTGAGGTAACTCTAGGTGCATCATGGGATAGGGACTTGGCTTCGAGCTGTATGAAGACCTCGAGCTTTGTAGTAGGCCAACTCAGAGCCAAGAATCGGCTCCGAACCCATCTGTAAGAATGAAAGGCGAGATAGAATAACTTCACATATAATGTTTGTAAATGTGAACTTGTTAATACAGTTTGCTTAGTTTTACATAAATGTAAATTCACCTAAGTTACAAGTGATAATTCAATAAAGGTGTTTTTTTTTAAAGTAATGCTCTTGTGAGGGTGGGTAAGGACCAATTGTCCAGGTAAGGGAAGACCTGGAAACCATGAAGCCAGAGCCAGGCTGCGACTACTGTCATGCAATTGGTGAACACCTGGGGGCTGCAGTGAGACCAAATGCTAGGATCTTCAGTTGGTAGTAACTGGCTCTCAGCCGGAAGTCCAGAAACCTCCTGGAGCGCCACTATATTTACAGGGTGGTAGGCATCCTTCAGGTCTATAGAGCACATCCAACCACCCTGCCTCAGCAAAGGTAGAAAGGACTGCACTGTGACCATCCAGAACTTTGTCTGCTCCACGAAGGGATTCAATTTGCTTAAATTCAGAATTAGCCTATGATCCTTGTTCTTCTTTGGTACCAAAAAGTAGAGCCCGGACCCTCTTTGATCTGGTGGGACCTTTGGATAACTCTGTTTGCCAGCAGCTTGTGAATCTCTAAAGCTGCCTGCAATCTCTGATGGGGTGGAACATCTGGGAGATACCTGTACTGGAAACTTGGAATTTCTAAAAACGGAACAGTATAGCCTCTGGATATAACTAACAGCCTCCCAAGCTTCTAGCTGAAGAGCCAAATGACCCCCAACTGCCTCCAGAGCAGGACAGTCAGGCAATCCTTCGGGGCCCATGAAAGGACCATCCAAAGATGGCTCCACAGAAACTCTGATTCTGTGGACTGCCCTTGCTCCATGGGTGGTGTCCATTATGGTCAAATTGGCCTTGTAAGAAACCCTCTGAAGGAGCAACCTGGGAAAACTGCTGCAACTTTGAGACTTTGCCCCACTTCTGATTCCTTGAAAAGGTTTGCTGAGGGGATAGCAAAACATACTTCTATGGCAGACAGCATCTTCCCTTCTTGCTTGCTTCTAGTTAGAGTATCCTTAATTTTCGGCACAAACAAGGAAGAGCCATCAAATGGGTCATTAATAAAGGATGCCTTGACGTAATCAGCAAAGTTACATAGCCTCATCCAAGCATGATGACGCATGGCAATGTCAGAGCCAGCTGCTCAGATGGCTGCATTGGAAATAAGCCTCATGGAAAAGTGCTGATCGATAGCAGTGTAGATAACAGAGACTCTAGCGTCTTTTGAATCTTCAGAGAATGATGCGTCGTAACATTCACCAACACTTCAAATGACTGGATTCCAATGCAATCTGCGAAGTGTGATAAATAATTAAGTGTCCTCAAGGAGAATGCGGCTGAGGCATAAGAGTGCTTCCCTAAATGACGCAAAGCCAGAGATTCTCTGTTTGGGGGATGGACCTAGCAGCTCTTCTCGGAGACTCCCTTTTTGGTGGCCTTCGCCACCACAATCACATCCATGACCAGACCCTTACTCCAACGCTGTAGGTCTTTGGGGTGAGCAAGAATTTTACCGGGTTTCTTGGATATGGGCTCCACTTAGTTGAGTTCCTTCCACACCCTCCATGACACAGTCTGTAAGCATGTCAAAAGTGGGAACTACCCAAGGCATGGAAGGGCTCACGACAAAGGCCTGCAAAAATACAGACTCCTCCAGAGAGGGGCCTTCAGTGGTCCAGCCCCCCGTTGCTGAAGAAGCTCCATGAGATTGCCAAAAGAGGAATCATCCTGTGAAGATTTAGAGGATTCCCTTTCCTTCCTCAAGGTAAGTATCCTCAGTGACAGACTACACAAGAAGTTGAGGTGCTTCTTCTTACAATGGCTCTTACTTGTGACTTTCAGCTATAGTGACTCTGGAGGAGAGGGGGAACGAGGCAGGAAGCTCTGCCATGGGAGAAGATTGGAGACCAACCAGCATAGGCAGTCAAGGAACAAACTGATGACCGGTCAGATGTTTAGACAGGAAAGGAAACACTGGCTGGGGAAACCAGACCCATCTCCTTAGAACAGGACATCCTCTCCACAACACTGAAGGCAGAAGTGGACGCTGGCCTCCAGGAATCAATGGTACCAATACCTAAAGATACACAAGACCTACCAGAGTCTGGGGAGCTACGCCTTGCTCAGATGTCAAGCCTTTCGCTGAGCTATGAAATGATAAAGCTCTAAGCAGGAGTGAAGAACCCAAAGCAGGGACAGTTGACCTCGACCCGGAAACACCAGCCTTGATGCCATGGCCCTGAGGTCCAGTCAGCCCCGAAGTAGTTTTTATTTTATTTTTTATTTTACATTTGTTGACCGGGCTAGTCCAGCTGGATATATATCCATTTTCAGTAGAGGCCTGGGGAGAAAAGCTCCACACAGATATCCAGAAGTATAAAAAATATTCCTACATGGTAAAATATAAGATTTGGAGTCGACAAGACCAAGAAGGAAGCCAGAGCCAAAG
Organism: Protopterus annectens; assembly: GCF_019279795.1. Classification (NCBI taxonomy): domain Eukaryota; kingdom Metazoa; phylum Chordata; order Ceratodontiformes; family Protopteridae; genus Protopterus; species Protopterus annectens. Next base: position 5,389,850 of record NC_056748.1, on the reverse strand, counting down.
ATGGCCATGCAGTCAGATCAGACAACAAAGGTGGGAATGCACCAGGGCCCACGGACCTCAGATCTAAAAGGAAACTAGAGACATGGAGCCAAGGTTCCAGAATTGGTCCCAGACCCAAAGGGATAAAACAAATTGCATCAGAGTCTGCAAAAAAAAGGACAGCTGCTCCAAATGAGAGGCTTTTATACTGCCCACCAACCTCGATAACACGGTGGAAAAAAACATCAACGGGGGCTTGGAGGATCACATGGATAAGGAGCCAGTCTGCTGAATCTGAGCCGTAGAGGGAAAGGTGAGGACTCTGGTGACTGCTCCAACAGAGTGTCTGGGGAGAATGGGGAGAAGAGGAGAAGCTACCTGACCCAAAGGAGCTCCTTCAACCAAGAAAGGGCCAGGAAGACTCGCAGCCAGAAACAGAGCTTTGCTAGTACTCTGCAAGAGCAACCGGTTTCAAGTGGTCAGAGCCGATGCAGAGGCAGCTAAGGTATCTGAAAGGCAGGGGCCCTTCAAGTCTGGCAAGCCCGAAGAAGATGTACCTGCAACAGAAACCAAACAGGGCCTTTTCCAACCCCCCCTTTGATATCGGAGTCCTGAGACTGAAGCATGCCGGACCAGAGTTTTTCAGCTGAGGAAGAAGATGAAGATGGATTGGCAGAAGGCGGCTCTTAAGGCCCAACTTGGCCCATCTCTCACTGGCTTGCCCTGGACCCTAACCCCTCTCAAATCAAGCATGAAGAGTACAAATGGGCAACCCCAAAACAATATACAAACTTACTGTGTGCATCCTGAGAGGGTAACTTCTGCATGCAGGCGACATTTTTTAAAATCTTTATTCATGGTAACAAAGACCATCCTAACCACACAAGTCAAAAAACAATAAACCTCACTATTCTAAGACTAAGAAAGCTACACACAAGAAAAAGGGTGGGAAGCTTGATACACCTACCTAGAGTACCACAATGCAGACACTTACTGGGGTAAGGGGAAAGCAGTAAGGATAGGAAAAAAAACTCTACACAAAAGCTATGCAATAAAGGATATGCAGAAGCGAAGCCAGATCAAGCTGTTGACAGGAATGGCGGCAAACTAGATCTGAGGGGGTTGGTTGAGGAGTGGGTGATTGTGGGCAATGTCGCTCTTCTTATATGCATTAAGACGACATTGAGGCTTGGATGTTTGTTTAAGTAATTTATTGTATACAGATGCATCAGGATAGATGGTAGGAACATTAAACTTAAAAGAAATATCTAACTGACTACATACTTGCATGCTCTCACTCTGGCTGCTCACTCAAAATGGCACTCTTGCTTGCAGGTGCTCAGTATTTATATGCATGTGCTGACTCACTGGAAAGCTTCTTAAAGGTATATCACACACACATTGATCTACATCCTCCCTTTTTACTGAGCTGTCTCATATAAACAATGACATTTTAATAGACATGCAATTATACAGACACCAATACAGAAAAAAACAATCATGTAAACGCTGCCATGCATCTGGAACTAGGTTTCGAGATGGGGTGGGAGGTTGGCATAATGGCTAAGGTGTTTGCCTTACAAAGACAAGGTGCAGGGTTTGATTCTCACATGGGGTAATTGGCTAAGCTTAAAATGTTCCACAAGGGCAGCTCGCCTAGTACTAATCTATGAACCTATATGACCTGATCTTGTGACATAACAGTTAAGACTGGGTTTAGCATCAGGGACGGTCACTGGGGAATGTTCAGCTTGATGAGTCTCAGGGATTTTCTAAGGAAAGGGGATTGTTGATGGAATGTTCTTTGGAACTGGAACACTGGACAAGTCACTCTGGAGAACTAGATTCTTTGTCACAGGCAAGATGCTGCAACAGTGGTTCGGACACTGGTAACAAATGCTTCCGATTTAGTCTGAATTCCATTCCTTGTGATTCCACTATGTATGATCTCGGCTCTTAACGCAAACTTTTCACAAATCTGATGTGATCAAAACCTTTTCATGTCTGCATCCTCACTATCTCCCCTTTTTTCAAAGAACTCAGGGGTTTCCTGGTTTTATCATACTAAGACTTCAGGGACAAACCCTTTTTCAACAGTTGGGCTTTTATGGCTTTGTTGTTCTTAGAAACTGAAACCAATAAACTAATGCTGATGGGTAGTGTGGTTCTACTTTGTCTCGACATAAGTCTCTGGGCAGGTGAACCACGATGTTCATCACAAGGAATGTTTCTGAGATTTAACAAGTTGAGAAAAACATTGGTACTGTTGCATGTGATTTCTTTAACAGCTGTTTTGCACTTTGAACTGCACGGACAGACAAGCCGTTTGACTTGAGGGTATTCAGGACTACGTGTAATATGAACAAAATCCCACTCTTCTGCAAATCTCGAACTGCTGACTAGTAAGCTGTGCACCATTGTCAGAAATAACTGTATGGACTGCAATGGACAGAAAAATGTCACTTCAACTTAGTAATGACAGTACTGGAAGTTAAGATGGGAAGTAGGTCAATCTCTAACAAATTTGAATTAAAGTCTACTAACACCAAATAATGCTGACCATTCTACTCAAGGATATCTGTGGTTATTGTCGAACAAGGTAGTTCGGGAATCTGGCTTAACTGAACCTGCTCTGTTTATGCAGCTTTGTACTATTACATACTGAACAAGATGAAAGCACTTTCTCAATATCTCTTCACATAGAAGGCCAAAATACTGGACCTCTTGCCCTTCTTTGGTAAAATCAGTTCTTGGGTGGTCACGATGCAAGATCTTAATGTACGCTTGTTGCAAGGATTTTGGAACAATCACTTTAGGACCTTTCATGATACCATTGTCTGACAGAATCTCATCTCTGTATGGAAAATAAGGTTGCACTTCTACAGGTAAACAAGACTACTTTGAAAGCCATCCTTGACTGATAAAAGAGGTTTAGCTTCTAGAGAATTGGATCTGAAGCTGTGCGAGTTCTGAGCTCATCAAGATGCGTGGAAGAAAAATTTCTCACTTCCATGACCTCAGAATCAAGTTGCTCATTGTTATTCTGTTCTGTGTTTTTTTTTCCTGGGTGATCTGGATAAAGTATTAGCAAGATAAAGAAGTTTGCCTTTTGTGTAGACAAGACTGAAATTGTACTTTTGCAATTTGAGCATCATATGTTGCATTCTAGCTGTAGCTGTATGCATAGGCTTTCTGAAAATAGTAACTAAAGGTTGGTGATAAGTTTCGATCTGGATAGGTCAACCATAAATATAATCATGGAACTTCGAACATGCAAACAATTGCCAAAAGCTCTTTCTCAATCTGGGCATATTGCATCTCAGTCTGGGTAAGAGTTATCGATGCATAGGCTACTGGTTTACCCTCTTGAAGAATGACTGCATCTAGACCAAACTTAGAAGCATCACAGGAAAGAGTAACTTGTTTGTGAACATCACAGTAGCTGAAGAGTTGGTGGGTTAGTAATTTTCTTTTTCAGGACATCAAATAATTTTTGGTGCTGTTCTGACCATAATAAGGGTGGGAGGGTAGCATAATCGTTAAGGCGGTTACCTTACATGCACAAGGTGCAGGGTTTGATTCTCACATGGGGTAACTGACTAGGCTTAAAATGGCCCACAAGGGCAATTAGCCTAGTAGTAATCTATGAACCTATAATCTATGATAATTTCACGTCAGCTCTCTGAGCAGTGCTGAAAGTTGTCTTAAATCTGGAATGAACTTGCTTAGTTTACCATACCAAGAACACGATGCAGTGCTAGGACATTGTCTGGAGCTGGCATCCTGAGAATTGCTGTTTGCTTGGAAGGATTTGGTCACAAGTCCTAACTGGTAAACAACTGACCAACACAAGTAACTTCTCTGAGCTTGAATTTGCACTTTTTTTTTATTTTATTTTACATTTGTTGACCGGGATAGTCCGACTGGATGCATGTCCATTTTCAGCAGAGGCCCAGGGAGAAAAGCTCCAAGGTAAACAGAAACATTAAAACATGTTACAAGTAGTACATAAACAACAAGAATAAACATATTCCACAGGATAGAGTAAATTCCTGGTGATAGTCAGGGGTAAATTAAACAGTAGCCGATTAATAGATTTTACACATTCTAGGAGAGAGTTAGCCAGGCTTGACAGAATGACATTGCCAGTTTAGTGCCAGATGTCCGAGTCTAGTTTTAAAATGGCCTAGGGAGGAGGGTAAAGTAATGTCAGCTGGAAGTGAGTTCCAGGATCTGCCTACAGAGTTTGCAAAGAGAGAGTCACCAGCTGCATTGTTAATTTTGCTTGTTTGAATTAGCAATCTGTTAGAGGATCTACGCAGTCGCGGATTGTAATAGGGGGGTGATAAGATTCAAGTGCAGGAGTATTATCCGGATTATAAAGGATTTTCTAAGCCATGATCAGTTGGTTATACTGAATTAGACTGGGTAGTTCCAGCCACCCAAGCTGATTAAGATTGATGCAATGATGTGTCCTAAAAGGCAGCCCAGTGGCAAACGTGGCTATGTGGTTATAGCAGGTTGAGAGTTTAAGTACAATCTTGTTTAGATTAGAGAGTAGAGGGGGTGCATGCAGAAGTGTTGAAAGAAGGTGAGAGCGAACTATGGCAATTTTGGCTGGAGGGGTTGGGAAGGCTTTTGTTCTGTAAAGTGACCCTATTTTTGTACTGATAGTTTTGATTGCTTGGTTTACATGTAGGTCGAATTTTAGATCACCATCTATAACGACACCTAACAGTTTAGTAGAGGGGTCAGGGGAGATGATTGCGCCATCATTTGCATTTATGGTAAAGGTAAAAGCAGGAGACCTTTGTGTTGGTGGGAATAACAGCATTTTAGTTTTTTAGGGATTTAGTATCAAATGACGTTTAGAAAACCAGTTTTCTATAGTGTTAAAGGTGGACTGCGTAGCAGACCATAAGTCTGTTGGTGATGTGGAACAGATCAGGGTGGAGTCATCAGTATATTGGCTACAGCTAACTTTTGGGATGACAGTATACAGGTCGTTAATGAAGATGGAAAACAGCAGGGACCCTAGAATAGAGCCTTGTGGTACTCCAAGGGTATTGGGTAGCAAGTTAGAGTTTTTGTTCTGCCAAAAAACAGCCTGCTGTCTTCCATTCAGGTATGATTTAAACCATTGAAGGCCCTTAGTATCTAGACAGAATGTTTGCAGGGTGTGTATTAGAAGTTGGTGGTCAACCATGTCAAATGCCTTGGAAAGATCCAAGAAGAGGGCAGAGGATATGTGATTGTTGTTGCGATTATTGGTTTATGGTGTTAGTAAAAGCTAGTAGTGCTGTGGTGTGGACGGAAGCCCTGTTGGGAATCTGCCATGAGGTGATTCTGGATTAGGTGGCACATGAGTTGTCTATGAACACATTTTCCATAATCTTTGCAAGTGGATGGCTATTGGTCTAAAATTGGAGAATTCACTAGAGCGGTCTCCTTTATGAAGTGGGATTACATAGGATATTTTCCAGATGGTGGGAATTCTAGCTTCTGCTATGGTTCGATTAATTAGTATTGATACTTGGTAGGCAATAGAATCAGCTGATTTTTGAAGGTACTCGGCAGGGAGTTGATCAGCAGGGAGTGTGGTGGGCTTTAATTTTTTGATCAAGGTCTGGGTAAATGACGTGGCCACTGGTTGGAAGCTGAACGAGAGTAGGTTTCTAGGGGTGGTACTTTCAGGACCAGGGCAGCTAGGAGGTAATTGGCTTGCAAGGGCTTGAACTGTCTCAGTGAAGAATCAGTTAAAACTATCTGAAACATCCATGGGGGGGTTCATCAATAGTAGCAGCAGGGATGGGGGAAGAAGTTTGTCCAGGATGAAGTAGATTATTCAAACCTGCCCAAAACTTCTAAGGGTTGTTTTGATTTACTGTCTGTAAGTTGCAGTAGTATTGTTTTTTGTCTTGTAAAATGGACGCTCCTAGATTGCCTGTATTTAATTTGATCTAGGGGGTCTTTAGTAGAATGCCATAAAGCCCATAGTATGTTTCTACGGGTAATTTTGAGTCTAGACCCTTTCGAAAGCCATGGTGCAGTTTTTGCTTTTGTTCTCTTTAAACGAGAAGGTGCATGCAGATCTAGGCTCTCAAGAAATTTGTTACTGAAGTATGCAACTGCCTCCTCTAAGGTGAGGTGTTTTAGAATAGACCAGTTACATGAGTTAAGTTCTTGTTGGAATTTGGCAGGGTCAAAGTCTTTTTTGTTTCTAACTTTTCTGAGTAAGGGTAGTTGGGGATTAATGGCTTTGTGCTTAACTATGTAAGTGATAAGGTGATCGCTTAGGTCGTCTGGGAGGGTACCAGCAGTGTACAGTTGGGGGTGACTGAGTACCCAATAGATTATGCTTTCTTTTTGGTTGGGTTTACCTAACCTGGTAGGGGTGGACAGGATTTGAGTAAAAGCATGCAGGTTAATGTGGGTCAATGGGAATTCTGAGGAACAGGTGCCCCAGTCTATGTTAAAATCCCAGAGTAGTAGGGTTTCTTGGGGGTAATGACATGAAATCTGAAGAAGAAATAAGGGATCTAGGGACCCAAGTAGATAGTCAGCTTCCCTTTGATAACCATGTTGCCAAAGTGGTTAGAAAATCCTTCTATGTGACCCATCTGATCACAAAAGGGGTTGCATCAAGATCTAAGGATGTAATGGTGCCCCCTCTACTCTTCCCTCATCAGACCCACTATTGAGTACAATGCACCAATTGGAATGTACCTGGCTAGACATCTCCAGCAGCTGGAGAGACCACAGAGGTACCTAACCAAGAGGATTACTGGCCTCAAACAGTTGCCCTATGCAGCACGACTGAAAAAGCTAAGACTGTTCTCTGTTGCATACTGCTTTCTCTGAGGCAATCTCTGTCTAACGTAAAGAGCCACGTCCAACCCAGAATTGTTGAATATGCTCCATCTTAGCAAAACCAAATCTACTCCAGCTACACGCTCTAGGGATATAAACCTCAACACAACAATGAATAGAACAGGCTGGAGGGACAGATTTCCTTCGCAGAGACTTCCCTTACTATGGAACAGGGTCCGGATCTACATAAGACAGAGCCCCTCACTACCACTCTTCAAGAGGAACCTTGATGAGTGGATGGGTAACAGAAAGTTCACACTGGGGATCACACCTACAGCACTACTAGATAGGGGCCAAGGGTACTAGCTGCTAGTACAAGGGTCTAGGGAACTACTAAAGGGGCGGTGAATACCGCACAATGTGGCTGGGCTAATATATGCCTTCGGGCAGATAGCCCAGTACCAACCTATGATAGCCAGTGCAGGGTGTCTTCAAGTGTAGTTATATTGTTAGCTGGGGGAATATACAAACAGATGATATTAATGCATTTACTTTTGTTTAGCTGCAATCTAGTTGCAAGAATTTCGGAGTTATTAATCTGAGGTGGTTGGATTAAACCTATGGTCACATTTAACTCAGATTTGTAGAGTATAGCTACCCCACCCCCTTCCTGGAAACATGATTCAACCTGTGTATGTTACACCCAGGTGGCAGCATTTCATTGTCTGTAGTGTTAGGTTTTAACCAGGTTTCAGATTGACAGAGAATCTCAGGGGAATGGACATCTAGGAGTGCATGCAGTTCATGCACCTTGTTATTAATGCTTCTAATACTGAGATGACAGACTAGGAGAGAGTTAATTGGTCTATTGATTGTAGGTTTGTAGCTTAGGTTAAAGGTAGGGGGGTGTATATATCAGAAGGGTATGAGCCAGGGTTGGGGTGAATATCACCACCAAGTATTAGGCTAGGTCTGTACTTAGTGATAAGCTTTAGGAATTTATTTATAAGTTTTTAGTAGTGTCTGGATCTAGGGCTAATGTGCCAGGGGTAGGTGTGTTGATAGAGTGAGCAAGACGTTGAGCAGGACCTGATATTATAAGCATGGTTGAAGGTGGGAAGATTTACAGCTGGAGTAATAGTATGGCCCTTTGGGACTTGAATTCCTCTGATAAACTGTTTTTTTTTTTTTTATAAAAGGTAAGGGGATATGGGACTAGCAGGAGAGTTAGTGGAGGGGAATAAATCATCGTTAGGGATACAGCTTAGTGCATTAAGGAATTTTTTTTCCTGGGGATACACCACCAGAAGAAAGGCTGGAGGTAGCTATACTGGTAGGGGATGGGAGAATGCCAGATAAAACCTGACAGGTGCTAGAAAAATGTAGATAGGGGAAAGGGGGTGTGGTGAAATAACCCAGACGAAAGCTGATAGGATGTAGTAAGTGGGGGAATGGCTATTTTACTATAAATGTAGAGGTAGTGGGGGCGGGTGAGAATAGGGGGGAAAGGAGGGGAGCGAATGGAGTGGGGCTATTGCAGTTAACAAGGTTTCCTAGGGCTTCCTAGAGCTATAAGGTAAGTATTTTAGCTCTTAAAGGACCACTACGGGAAAAAAATTGAAAAAGATTTTTTTTTTTAACTTTTCCTTAAGTTTGGCTCATTGCAAACCTGTATGCACCTACGGTTGCCACCCATCCCGTTGTCAGCGGGACACTCACGGGTTCAGGCCTCTCATCCCGCTTCCCGCAATCACCAAGCGTGGGACTTTAAAAGTCCAGTTTTTCCCCTTTTCGCGCGATCGCGAATTCAATTGCTGTGGAAAAGCTGAATACTTCCGTTTTTTCCACGGCAATGCAGCTACGTCATCACCTTAGATCACCTGCAGTTAGAGAGATTCCCTGCTAGGTCAGTGTGGTAATGCAGCACAGTAACTGGCTGCAGGGATTGGAGGGGGCGGGAACTTGCTACAAAGAGCCCCATAAAGGTCGCAAATGTAGAGCACTAAGCTCTACACAGCTGCGAACGAAGATCTGATATTCTCTTTCTCCAGCCAGCCCAACCAGCCAGGAAAGAAGCCAGAGATCTGATATTCTCTTTGCCCAGCCAGCCAGCCAGCCCAGCAAGCCAGCCAGCCAGCCAGCCCAGCAAGCCAGCCAGCTCAGCAAGCCAGCAAGCCAGCCAGCCAGCCAGCCCAGCCAGCCAGCCCAGCAAGCCAGCCCAGCAAGCCAGCCAGCCCAGCCACTACTTGAACATCCAACTAGCCATTACAGCAGGAAGGAAGCAAGCTAGCCCAGCAATAACTGTGATAGTGGTAAGTACATAATTGCATTTTGGGGCTTTAGTTATTTAAAATAGGAATAGTGTGCTTTAAGTTTTTAATGTTTAGAGATAGATGGGGATGTAGTATGCAATATTTAAATATGTGCAGTGGTTATTTTGAGATTTTTGAGTACTAGTTTAAAATGGGAATAATTTATGGTTTAATTTTTTTTAATGTTTAGAGGTAGATGGGGGTGCAGTATGCAGTATTTAAATCTGTGCAGTGGTAATTTTGATATTTTTGAGTAGTAGTTTTTAAAGATATAAAACCTGAATGTATATGTAATTGTTATTATTCTTGGGGGTATGATTTGGAAGCATTACTTTTAAAAGGCTGAACTGTGTATAGAAGTTGTTTGTTTCTGTTGGGGGGCAGTGAAATATAAATTTAGTGTGACGCATTTCTATTGTCGCAGCTTTTTCTGGGTATTGTCTGTTTGCAGATAGAAAATGTTCGAGCATAGTTTGCACTTTTTTGTATGGAAATGTGTGCAATTTAATGCTGTTTTCAGGAAGTTACGATATACTGTTTAGGTAATTTTTCCTGTTAGTTCCTGCAAGTCCATGTGTATATGGTACAAGTCTACCTTTTGAGGGGGAATGTTAACAGTTAATGTAATTCATTTATTATTCTAGTAGGTACATATTGCCAATTTGCCAAAGCCGTTTCAAGATTGTTTTCATTTATACTTGTAAATGTGTGCATTTAACTTATTATGCATTTTTAATAAGGTTAAAATGTACTGCTTTGCTTGTAATGTGAATATGGGTGTGTTGCTTTTACTTGGGCCTGTTTATTGCATTGCTGTGCTGGATAAATTACTCTTAATTGCTATGTTTTGAGATAAAAGGAACCCATGGAGTCTGCTGTACATTGTAGTTTATATTACTTCTCTTGCAAGAAGTATTTTTAAAAGTTAAAATGTTTATGGACTTTCCGTTTATTTTTGTGGATGGATGCTCAGAAGTTAATGCAATGTATTTGAGATTGTGCTAAACCATGTCATTGTTACAGGGTAGTTTGCGTTTATAAGTAGCAAAGTTTGTATTTGGTGTTTTAGTGATGTCTTCAACGTTTATTTATTGTTACAACTGATTAGTGTGTGTTTGCAGAAATAGTTCACTTCATTTAAATGGTTTGAGTTTTCAGAATGCTGTAATGTCACAATGTTGCATCCATAACTAATACTGCATCTCCTTTAACAACTCTGGTGATGTCGTGGTGGGGGTGTGGCCAGTGTCATGTTGGCCACACCCCCATGCCCCACTTTGCCCTTGTTAAAAGGTGGCAACCCTATATGCACCAGACAGAAGTAATTGCTACTAATTTTATTCTTTTTGTAACCCTGACTGACCTACTGGAAGCAGACATCCTGATGAGAGTTTGTTTTGTTCTAAAGATGTAAGAACACTGTTTCTGAGATTACAGTGCCCATAGCTGGGCTGTCATATAAGACTTCCATTCACTTAGAATGGAAAAAAAAAAGGAAAGAGCAGCGAAGTCTGACAGGCATCTGTAAAAGTATCATTTACTGTCACACAGTGCCTTTTACAAATGTGTTTCCTTACATTGTCTTACACATTCTGTGAAAAAATCTTCCCGAACTGCCAGCTCATTGCTGAAATAACAGCGTTTATTTAGACATTCAACTTTGATCTGTTTCAGTTCATTCTCAAGTTACTCCTCCCATATTCCCACCCTCAGCTAGAAGAGTTTCACATTTCCTGCCCTGCAAGGTTCAGCTAATTTGAATGACAATACACATCAGAGTTGCTTGCAGTCAAGCCAGGTGTGCCTCTGAAACTGTTCCCTCATCTCTCTCCTTACTGCTATCATCTGAATAGCACTTTCACAGTAAGTCATGGTAGAAATATGCTTTTAGCAATCCTTAATGTAAAGGTTTTTAAGTATTCCTCTGAACATGCCTGTAACATACACAGATAACAATCTGGGCCACAAACAGATTTAAATATGACTGCAAAGTCATACTCTAACCAAAATGAATATTCATATTTGCTTTACACAGAATTGCAGTCCTCTGCATTTTTATCCATTAGGCATGCCACTGATGTGTCCTTCTGTTTGCAGTTACTACTATTGCTGTGTGCACATATACATTGCTGGTATGATATTTTTGAAACAACTTGGTATATTTTTACTTCATGCTATACACTGCCTACTCTCACTGTTCTATACAGTGTGCATACTGTTCTTACTTTCTCTCAAAATTGTTTTCTTTTGCAGGTTGCCACAACATGCTGTTCTACTCATCAATTTACAGAAATTAACACTTTTCTCCAGCAAGCTATACAAACCAGGCTACCTCTAACAGTATGGTTTACACAACATAGGTTCATAGGTTCATACTAGGCTATCTGCCCTAGGGCATTTATAAGCCTAGCCAGAATGTGTTTGGCTTTCACCACCCATTTTAAATTTATTTTGCTATGCCCTTTTTCGAGGTTAGTATACTGTGCCTCTGTCTAACAGTGACACAGAAGTGATACCCGGGGTAAACCTACGATCTCCCATCCACTCATCAAGACTCCTCTTGGAGAGTCAATGAGGGACGCTGCCTAACCTGGACTGGGATTTTATTCCAGAGTGAAGGGAGCCTCTGGGTTATGAATCTGTCCCTCCAGCATGTCCTATTTATTTCAGTGCTGAGGTTCCAGTCTCTCGAGCGCGTAGCTCGATGGGATTTGGATTTTCTGAGGTGCAGCATGTCCATTAATTCCGGGCTGGACATGGCTTTATACGTAAGGCACAGATCGCCTCTGAACAGGTGGTATGCCACTGAGTAGAGCTGGAGTTTCTTTAACCGGGCAGCATATGGCATCTGTTTGAGCCCTTTGATCCTCTTGGTGAGGTACTTTTGGGGTCTTTCCAGTTGCTGCAGGTGTCTGGTAAGGTACATCCCAAAAGGGGCATTGTACTCAATTATGGGCCTGATGAGGGATGAGTAAAGAGGCACGATGACCTCCCCTGATCTAGATGTGAATCCCTTCATGATTAGGTGGGCTATATAAAATGTTTTTCTAACCACTTTGGCCACGTGGTTGTCAAATGAGAGATTGCTATCAACTTAGGTCCCTAATTACTTCTTCTGTACTTAATGGATTACCACCTATGTGGTAATTTGTGGGCACTTTGTTTTTGCCAAAGGGGATGACTATACACTTTTTGGCATTTAGCTTGAGGCCATGGCTCTGGCACCAGTTGTCTGTTTCTATGAAGCCCTTTTGGAGGATGCTTGTGTCGGCTGGAGAGTCGATTATGGCGCCCAGTTTGCAGTCATCTGCGAACTTTGTCAGCCACAGTCCTTCCGTGTTGGCCTGTACCTCCGAGAAATATATACCGAACAAGGGAGGTCCCAGGACTGAGCTTTGTGGGACACCACTTGTAACTGGTTTGGAGTCTGACATGGCTCCAGCAATTCTAACCATGTGGGTTCTGTCCTTGAGCCAGTTTGCAATCCATCTAGTGACATAGGGGTTTATATTTAAGCTGGTGAGCTTATCTATAAATGCCCGAGTGGGGTATTGTATCGAAGGCTTTTGCGAGGTCCAGGTAGGCTGTGTCGACCACCTTCCCCTCGTCAATGGCCTTGGTGACTATTTCAAAGAAATCGACCAGGTTTAAGAGGCAGGATCTGCCCTTAAAGCCGAACTGGGTAGGATCCAGTGTCTGTAGGTCCCCAATATCTTTATTTATGAGGTCCATGATGATCCTTTCCATAGCTTTGCAGACCAAGCTAGTCAGGCTTATGGGGCGATAGTTTCCAGGATCCGTTGAAGCACCACCTTTATGGAGAGGGACCACTGTTGCTGTACGCCACTCTTTGGGCACATATCCTGTAGTAAGGCTGAGATTGAACAGTAGTTTTATGTTTGGGTTTAGCTCTTCTTGGAGTTCATGTAGGACACAGCCCGGGACACCGTCTGGTCTCATTGATGCTGTGTTTTTTGCTTTGGAGAGGGCGGCTCTTACCTGAGCATCTGAGATGTCAGGTGGCAGCACTCTGCTGGGATAGATATTTGCCCTTTGGTGGGGAGAAGTTTGCGCTGAACCTATCAGCTAGGATGTTGGCAATGTCTGTGGGTTCGGTGAATTTTTTGTCATTTTGGACTAATTCTGAGCATATCTGGGAATTACCACCCAGGTTCCTAACATAACTAAAGAAAGCCTTGTGATTATCCTTAGTGTCCTGTGCAATTTTTCTCTCAAAGCTGGCCTTAGACAATTTTATGAGTGCCCGTAGTTTTTTGCTAATACTGATCAGTGATGCCTTCCCTTTTTGGGATTTTGCTCTATTATTTAGTATATTCCTCCTTCTATTGTATAGTCTGTTTATGGCTGGGGTCCACCAGACAAGACATCTGCCTTTGGAGGACTGGGTCTCGGTTTTATTTGGGATCGCATGATCCATGCATTCCTGAAGGTGTTCATAGAATGCGTTTATAAAGGATTCTGTGGGTCTGGGCCGTATTTTCCACAGGCCCGGAGGCTTTGAAGGTTCCACCTCGGTTTTGAGGAGTGTGAAATTTGCTTTAGAGAAGTTTTTCACTGTGGTTTTCTGGGCAGGGGCTGGGGTCGGGATGTGAATATCCAGTGAGATTAGTTTATGGTCTGATCTTACCAGTGAGGGATACACTTCTGGTCTGGAGCATAGAGTCCCCATGTTGGTGATGATCAGGTCCAGTATGTTTTCCCCCTCTTGTGGGAGTGGTAACAAGTTGTTCCATAGCATTTGAGTTTATAAATTCTAGGAACCTTTGGGCTAGGGTGTTGGAGCTAGAGTAATGCTCCCAGTCTATGTTTGGGTAGTTGAAGTCGCCCAATATAATGGTGTTTGGAGAGACCTTCAAATTTTCCAGTGTTCTCAGGAAGGCCGAGTGGGGTTCCTGGGTTTGGGAGGGTGGTCTGCAGCAGGCTATAAACTGGAAGGCAGTTTTACCCACTGTTAGCTGCACATGGATAGTCTCTGATGCTTCGTGCTTTGCCACCAACCTGGAGGTGTGGGTATCTTTGATGAATATCGATACTCCCTCCTTTTGTGGTTCGGTCCAAGTTTTGGGGCGAAAAGCATGGTATGAGGTATAACCTGGTAGTGCTGGGGTGCTCTCGGGAGCCCTGAACCAGGTTTCTGTAACTGCACAGATATCGATGTTCTCCATGCTAAGGAGAGTTTCGAGTGCGTGCATCTTGAGGTTTAGACTTCTGGCGTTGAGTAGCATTACTCTTAGTTTCTTATCTCTTGTGATACCTATGGAGGTGGGTTTGTCTTTTGAGCCTTGCCTAAAAAAGGCACTATGGGGGTAGCAAGAGCCTTTGCCAATATCCGAAAGCCCAGGGGCGACAGGTGCAACCTGTCCCTAGCGAAGCATCGTGGCTTGTCGAGCATATCATCCCAAGCTGACAGGCATTGGATCCCCTTTGAATGACACCAGTACTTAAGCCAATTGTTGAAATTGATCATCTTGTCTTCATATTGTGGCATCATTCTTGGCGAGGGTAACATGCTACTCAAGGTCAGGGTCATACCGGCCTGGGCTACATGCTCAGAGATCTCCTCTATGTCTCTTTTCATGTAGTCCAGGGAGGTACGTCTCAGGTCATTCACACCAGCATGGACAATGACTGAGTCATATTTGTACTTGCCTTGGAGTGACCTGAGTGCTTGCGTTATGTGGCGGATCCTAGCGCCCGACAGGCTGCTCACCGTGACCCTCTCCTTGTTCAGCCTGGTGAGCGGGACGTCAGTGTGCCTGACGATAGAGTCACCTATTACAAGTGTATCAGGTGTGTTGTTTAGTCTTAAGGGCTGTGACTGTTCGGCACACTGGCTTTGTGAGATATGTGTTGCACGTGTTTTGTTTTGGGGTAGCGGTTGCTTGGGTGTCTGCTTTGGAGGTCTCTGCTGCTTAGGCAGATCTTTATTTGGAGCCTCCGAGTATGTTTTTGTGTGATTATGTGTTTGGTTTGCTGTCGTGGAAGGTCTATGTGAGACTGGAATTGTAGTGAGTGTGGTTTTCTTCTCCTCCTGACTGGTTATGCCAGTACTGAGTTAAGAGAGCTTAGACTCCAGTTTGGCTATATGGTTGCATCTCTCATGTGTTGGAATTTGTTGGGAGGAGGAGAGGGTTGTCTGTGTACATGAGGCAGTTGTAACATTGCCTCAAGATTCCCAGATTCACCAGCTGGACCAGAGAGGAGATTGACAACTGACCTTTGGACAGGCTAGAATAATATTGGGAATTCCTTTATAATTGAAAACAAGGGCCAGTGGGGAGTGAGGGTGTAGTGCTTTTAATTTTTAGTGCTGACTTATATAATTGCTTTAGTGAGCAAGTGCCAGGTAACAAGTGCAATGTGTTACAGGTAACTTAAATGCAAAAACGACAAACAGTAACTTTCTTTCAAGTGAAACAAGGAAATAAGTACAGTAAGCAATGCAGATATCACTAGTGATCCACAGAAGCACTGAGAAGCTGCATATTAGGTGGAATTAGCGTTCCAGGGAAATAACAAGCAAGCAAACAACAAGCACATAAACAAAGCTAGATTCAGCAGGCCTGGATCTAGTCTATGCTACAGCAAACAAGGTGTACTAATTTCAGTAAGATACAGTTCAAATATTCAGGCACTATAAACCTTTAACCAGAAATTCCCAGCTCAGAAGGGCAGAGTCCAGCCTCTTCTCCCACAAGAGTGCAGACCACGAACCTTCTTAATGTAAAATAACTGGCCTGAAGCCAAAGTGCTTAAACCAGAACTAATACACTTTAAGAATAACAGACACTGGGCTCTCAGTCAGCAGTTCCCAACTTAGAAGGATGAAAGCTACCTGTCCTGCCACCACAGTGCATGCCACAAACCTTCCTAATGTAAAACAACTGGTCTGAAGCCCAAGTGTGCTTAATCCAAAAGACTTAGAATGATAGCTACACTTTAATCAAGTTACTACCAAAATTCAGCAAACACTGACTAACTTCCAGTTCAGTTAATATTCCTGCAACACAGTTAAAATCAATTTAAATACTGTATTTTTTTTAAAAAAAAGTGCAGATAAATGTACTTAAATTCTCTTGTACGACCAGTTGAATAGAGCTAGATCTTATTTTTTCTGTAATTGTGACTGTTATATGAATTTAGTTCTTAAAGCAGGGATCAAGCATGAGAGGCCCTTTATCCCAGGAATATCAACAGAGCAAATGAGATGTTAATAGTGTAAACACCAACTAATATCTGTAACGGGGCTGGGTAAATTTGGCTTCATTAAAAAAGGGTGCAAAGGTCAAACTTTGGGTTTTAAATAGCGGAGCTGAAACAAGTACAGGCAAGCCAGCAAATGTACAAACAGCGCATAAGAGACTCTTTTGATAAGACACCTTTCAGCTATCTTACTATCTACAAGTGCATAAATTGTGAAGCCTGATGAATAACAATGACTCTGGCTTTCAGTACAGGAAGGGGCAAGCTGAGCTAACAGGTGTCATGATGAGGAGAGATGAATTCATTATGCAGACATCCAGACTCCTTAGTGAGTAACTTCAACTGACTGTTGAGCAGCATAACATGAAGGAGGTGTGATGCACAAGGGTGGGAACCCTACGTCACAGACAACAGCTTAGCATATTCACAGGAATCTTAACAATAGCATCAGATGAGGTATAAGCAGAGTAATTTACGAAACAGGTTTTTAAACCAAAAGAAGAAATCAATGTCAATAATTACCTAGCTCTTCTGTCACCAAACAGTTACATTTAAGCATACACAGCTCACCAGAAAGTAGCTACAATCAAATGGACAGACATATTTCTGCAATTACTATTCCACTATACCATCTGGCTTTATATTACAGGTTTCCTTACAGGAATTCCAGACTGTTTATGAAAATCACAAAGTAAGGTATGTCAACAAATGGAGGTCAGGCATTATATGGTTGACACCGACTATTGTTCAGTCCACACTGTGGCAGGTTCACACAACTATGAAATATACTAAAGTGCACTAATCAGACCACATAGCAGTATCACTGTGGCTTCCAGGTACAGTTTATAGCACAATGTCAAATGTCAGGTAATGCACACTTTATGCAAGCCTTATCCGGAATATGACCTGTAAAGCATTACTAAAATTGTATGAAGCAAAACTGGAAACCCCTTTCTTCTGCACTATCACTGTAGGTCCATCAAATCATGTCTAACAACCTGGCATCAGTGTCTCTAATCACTGATGACAACTGGGCAAGAACAGTTAGGGAGAAAAGATATGACCCTTGGTCATGTGTATAGTTCTCACTGACTGCACATTTAGAACTTCTACTCTGTTTATATTTTCAAGAAATTTCTTCATTTTAAGACATCACCATGCTCCCTTTTTTGGTGCAAACAAAATAGGTGTTAAATTTGAATTTTACTCCTTACTCCTGTTAATGTTTATCCACTACCAAAAACAAAGATTATGGTAAGGTTTTAATGCACTTTATAAAGCATCCATGTGCCCTCTATTGGCTGTGTAACTTCCATAAAACTCAGCAGCCTTACATCAATAAGCTAATGGCCGTCCGGTCTGTAGTTCCCTATTCTGGTTTATCTTTGGCAGCTGTGTTGAGCTACAGCTGGATGCATAACCAATGAACCTGCAAAAAATGACCTGTCAGTTGCTACTCAGTGTAGGTTCACTGACAGGACGCAGTTTTGAAATGGATGACAGGACGCAGTTTTGAAATGGATGACAGGACGCAGTTTTGAAATGGATGACAGGACGCAGTTTTGAAATGGATGACAGGACGCAGTTTTGAAATGGATGACATGATGCTATGGAGGAGGATGGACATCCACTGTTTCCAGGGGACAAGATGGAAGGGCAGTGCAGCCAAGGCACTTGGATTGGGATCCACAGTTCATAGGTTGGTACTAGGCTATCGGCCCTAGGGCCTATACAAGCCTAGCCATAACAATTCCCTACTTCTGTGTATGAGAATAGGCTAGAAATGCTCTGTGAATTGTGGTAAGAGAAAGGGTTCAGAAGGCAGTAAGGGATACTGTTTGACTAAGTGACAGACTCATGTCAATCACACTCCAGTGTAATGATAGTGCAGTACTCAATCTCATCCTATGCCACACTGCAGAGTTGTGACAGTGAGCCAAAGTGTGCAGCGAATTAGTTTGCAGTACCTACTACATAAAGCTGGACTTCATGAATCGGTTTAGATAATGGGTGACTTCAATGCACATATCGTGACAGACAGAAAAGGAAATCATGACTGCCTGTCTCCACATGGGTGGGGCAACAAGAATAATGGAGAGGCCATTCTAGACCTCTGTCTTGCAAATGGCTTGATAGTAGCCACAACATGCTTCATTAAGAAAGACAGTCAAAAGTTAACGTACATGAGTGGCCTATACCAAATCAGGTAAAGTTCCCCTAGTGAGGAAAGGGTACTGGGATAAGAACATAGATTGTATAGTCTTCCTTAGTGAAACAGGTGGCCCGCAGCATAAACCACTGGTTTCCACAATCATCTGCAAGCAGTGGACAAAGAGGGTGCTAAGGTCAACAGAGACCATGGTGAAGATCAGGAAGTTGACTGGAGATAAATTATGACAGTTCAAGTATTCAGTCATGCCTCTACCTCCCTAAGGAATGGTTGAAATAGGTCTACAGAAAGAATGGCAGCACCTTAAAACAGCATGTGTCAGGACTACTGAACAGAGTTGTGGCTTGTCCATGTATGTCTATAAGGTACATAAGGAAAGCATGTGGTGTAATGCAACAGCCAAGGATCTCCACGAAAGAAATACAGAGTACAGAAAGAGTGGGACATTGGATTAACCACGCAGGCTAAGAAGGAATGGAGGTGGACTAACTTCTTCTTTCGGCTGCTCCTGTTAGGGGTCGCCACAGCAGATCAACTGTTTCCATTTCTCCCTGTCCTCTGCATCTTGCTCTGTCACACCAACCACCTGCATGTCCTCTCACCACATCCATAAACCTTATCTTAGGCCTTCCTCTTTTCCTGTTCCCTGGCAGCTTCATCCTTAGCATCTTTTTCCCAATATACTCTGCATCCCTCCTCAGCACATGTCCAAACCAACGTAATCTTGCCTCTCTGGCTTTGTCTCCAAACCTTCCAACCTGGGCTGACCCTCTAATATACTTATTCCTAATCCTGTCCGTCCTAGTCACACCCAGTGCAAATCTTAACATCTTCAACTCTGCCACATCAAGCTCTAACTCCTGCCTTTTTGTCAATGCCACTGTCTCCAACTCATATAACATAGCTGGTCTCACTACCCTCTTGTAGACCTTCCCTTTCACTCTTACTGGTACTCGTCTGTCACAAATCACTCCTGACACTCTTCTCCACCCACTCCATCCTGCCTGTACTCTCTTCTTCACCTCTCTTCCACACTCACCAATTACTCTGAACTGTTGATCCCAAGTAAACAAACTCATTCACCTTCGCCACCTCTACTCCCTGCATCCTCACCATTCCTCTATCCTCCCTCTCATTCACACACATATATATTCTGTCTTAGTCCTGCTGACCTTCATTCCTCTTCGCTCTAGAGCATATCTCCACCTCTCCAGGGTCTCTTCCACCTGTTCCCTACTCTCACTACAGATCACAATGTCATCTGCAAACATCATAGTCCACGGGGACTCCTGTCTGATCTCGGCTGTCGACCTGTCCATGACCACTGCAAATAAGAAAGGGCTCAGAGCTGATCCTTGATGTAATCCCACCTCCACCTTAAACGCATCCGTCACTCCCACCGCAGACCTCACCGCTGTCACACTACCCTCGTACATATCCTGTACCACTCTTACATACTTCTCTGACACTCCTGACTTCCTCATACAATACTACAACTCCTCTCTAGGCACCCTGTCATATGCTTTCTCTAAATCAACAAAGAAGCAATGCAACTCCTTCTGACCTTCTCTGTACTTCTCCATCAACACTCTCAGAGCAAACATCGCATCTGTAGTGCTCTTTTTTGGCATGAAACCAAACTGCTGATCACTAATCATCACCTCCCTTCTTAACCTAGCTTCCACTACTCTTTCCCATAACTTCATGCTGTGACTGATCAGTTTAATCCCTCTGTAGTTACTACAGCTCTGCACGTCACCCTTATTCTTAAAAAATGGTACCAAAACACTTTCTCCATTCCTCAGGCATCCTCTCACTTTCTAAGATTTTATTAAATAATCTAGTTAAAAACTCCACTGCCATTTCACCTAAACACCTCCATGCTTCCACAGGTATGTCATCTGGACCAACAGCCTTTCCGTTCTTCATCTTCTTCATAGCTATCCTTACTTCCTCCTTGCTAATCCACTGCACTTCATGATTCACTATCCACACATCATCCAACCTTCTCTCCCTCTCATTCTCTTCATTCATCAACCCCTCAAAGTACTCTTTCCATCTGCTCAACACACTCTCCTCACTTGCGAGTACGTTTCCCTCATCATCCTTTATCACCCTTACCTGCTGCACATCTTTAACAAGGAAGGTAAAAGAGCAGTTGCATTAGCACAGAAAAGGGCATTGGAGGCACTCAACCAGCTACTGCAAAGAGACTCTGTAGTTGTCACAAAAACACTACAGCAGATTGCAAGGCTACTACACCCACATAAAGAAAACTGACAGACACACTTCATAAGGGATGGCAAAACAACATGCTCATCATTCCGCAGAACATCAAAGGCAGACTGAGGGAGTACCCACAGCAGCTTAACAATCACATTAACCCCACAGATGCTGTATTTCACCAGAAACAGGCTATGATAGAGTCAAACAGGATACCACCCTGGAAGAAGTCAGACTTTCACTAAGGGAAATAAAGTCAAGGAAAGCAGCAGGCTCTGTACAGGTCAGACTGGACATCTTACAGATGCTGGCTGAGGTAGGGGAGAATTGGCACCTGAAGCTACTTGTAGCAGCGTGGAGGGAAAGGCATAACCCCAGGTGAGTGTCGAAGAATCATACTTGTGCCAGTTAACAAGAACAAATGGGACATCCACAACTGTGATCCATACAGAGGCATCATACTGCTGTCACCTTACATGAAAGTTGTGGAGGGGGTGATTCATAAATGGATACACAGGATAGTACAATGTAATAAGGGTGATGAGCAGTTCATATTCAGATCAGGATGCAGCCCAACTGACCCGAAGTTTGCAGCGAGACAGTTGCTAAGAAGTTAGAGATGAGGAAAGAGTCCTAATTCTCATTCCTATGCTTTGGTAATGCAGATAAGATCCCAAGAACGCTGCCTTGGGCAGAACTGTGGTGGTTCAAAGTCCTAGAATCATTCTTAGAATTAGCACTGCCTAAGCAGAAGGACCAATGACTCAAGTGCAAACAGTTTTCGTCTCGCATCCAGGGAAATCGATGCACCCATAAGTGGATCTGTTTTTCTATGTAATTCTGAGTAAATTATAGAACATCCCAAATTATCAGTCACTAATACCAAGTAGCAATTTTTCTAGTGGGAAAGACACAATGCCCTTTCTGAAGAATGAGGTGATGCAGATGGAAATGGTGCAGTTCCCTGGTTACAAACCATATTACTCGCAACTTATCTTGCTCAAGTTTTGTCATTTTCCATAACTATAGGTTTGAGGTGACTGGCATGTATTGCAGGGCAAACCCTTGATGTCCTATAGGATTCCACAATTATGATGCATCAGTTAAAAAAAAAAATAAAAAATAGCATTTCTTACTGACTGCGCAAACGTTATTTGGACTAACAAAATGTATTTACCTCTCACTCGCATATCTCAGTAGCCGACATTTGAGGATTTTCTAATGAGAATTTTTTTCTCTCGTGCATACCACCATGGCAACACCAGACATTTAACGACAGCTAACATTTTTGTGTGAGCCATTAGCTAGACAGCAATATTGGGCATAGGTAGAGGAAGTGCAAAACAATTGTCTCAATCCTGAAATGTGTTGTACTCCCCTGTAGTAAATCTTAACACATAAAAGGAATTTTTTTTTTAATAACTGATCACTCCTGTCTTCCTGAAGTCAAGGACTAATGCGTCTAAACCTGAGTAAATTGCACATAAAAAGTGTGTGTGTGTAAATTAATACACAAGTGCCTATGATGTATTACTTCTATTGCTTCATATGAACTTTTTTTAAAGGAACAATACTTGCTAATAAGTAAAGCATGCGTACATGTTGGCTTTTCACTCAGTGTATCATTTTGTGGCTTATATATGATCAATAAAAAATAAGAAAAATATGGAAAAAAATCTGTTGTAATCCTCAATGAGTATTTTTTTTTGATTTTACACTTCTGTTGAAATGTTTTTTTCATGACTTGCATCTCTCTTAGACTAACTGTACAAAATTATTATAGAACTGCATACAGATGCCTTCTTTGATAGCCTGACACTGATTATTACTTGGACAATAACATTTCACTGATAATATATTACATACTGCATATTCAGATTTTGGAGTTTTCCCCTGGGTCACATCTGCACATGGCCTGGTCAATTGTGCCACGCCGACACACGCATATATAAAGAGATACCTATGCACATCTGCATATGTATATGCACACAGACATATGTGTACATTTATTTACATTTGTTGACCGGGAGTGTCCGACTGGACGTAGGTCCATTTTCAGCGGAGGCCCGGGGAGAAAAGCTCCACAGTTAAAATAAACAGACAGTAGTTACATTGGATTACATAGTGATTAACAATTTAACATAGCAATTACTTACAACATATTTAAAGATGAAGAACACAGTACATCAGTAGACAACTAGAATCTTTATCTGTGAAGTACATAACAGACATTGACAAATGTTACAATAAGACGTTCCTGCTGTGTAACAAGTACTAGGCTTATGAGCATCTGAGCTTGCTATAATCAAGGTAGTTAGTGGAGTGGAAAGAAAGGTAGTGGTTGGATGGGGTGGGTGATAGAGTGGGAGTTGCAAGGGTATATATATATATATATATATATATATATATATATATATATATATATATATATATATATATATATATATATGCACATATACATATATAATATATATATATATGCACATATACATATATATATATATATATATATGCACATATACATATATATATATATATATATATGCACATATACATATATATATATATATATATATATGCACATATACATATATATATATATATATATATATATGCACATATACATATATATATATATATATATATATATATGCACATATACATATATATATATATATATATATATATATATATATGCACATATACATATATACATATATATATATATATACATATATATATATATATACATATATATATATATATATATGCACATATACATATATATATGCACATATACATATATATATGCACATATACATATATATATGCACATATACATATATATATATATATATATATATATATATATATATATATATATACACACACACACACACGCACATATTATACATATACATATATATCTCAATGCTATTTTGCACAGGACCTTCACACTTAGTAGGATTATACCCACACATTAACTCATATGTACCACAGGGAAGGGCCATGGCTTTATCAAATCAGAAAGGGTGCAAAATGTAAAGTTTTGGTTTTAAACAACTGAGCTGTAACTTCAAAGTACAGTCAAACTAGCAAATGTACAAAGTGCCCATGGCAATAACACTGCAGAAAGACAGATCATCATAAGACACACTCTAATGTTAAAGACAGATAAATTATGCAGATAACACACACCTTTCATGTGTCTTAGTATCTACAAGTGGCTAACTTGTGAAGCCAGATGACTAACAAAGACTCTTGTCTCTTAGAAGAGGAATAGCCAAGCTGAGCTAACAGGTATCATGCTGAGGTGATGAATTCACTATGTAGACATCATGATTCCTCAGTGTAACTTCAATTGACTGTTCAACAAAAGATGAAGGAGGTGGTATGCATATTCATGGGAACTGCAAGTCATACAACAACTTGGCATATTCACAGGAGTCCAACCAATAGCATCAGAAGATGCATTTGAAGTATCACTGAGGAAACCAGTTTTTAAACCAAAATTGCACATTGATATTCAAGTCATGCTTGATTCACAATACAGTTACGACTCCAGGAAGTAGCTCCAAGCAAATATACATCCCTATATGTGCAGTCTCCCTTCCACTGGCCTAGGAAACGGCCATGTTTTCCACATGGACGTGTGCGTCCATATCAGCATCTTGTTAGATGAAGACATTTTGATGTTAACATAATGGAATTAATAGACATCACAGTTAAGATCAGTACCGTCTTGTACCATCAGACTATCAGTTGCTGTTTTCTTAAAATGTGTACCACACCAACCAGCTCAAATATGGAAGAAGGGGTAAGAGATTGTGTTATGAGAGGCTCTTTAACTGTGTCAAGTGGTTTAAGACAAAAGGTCCAGAACTGATTTCCAGGCAGTTAGCCTTTTTTGGCTACAGAAACATTCAGGAGTTAAAACCTCTTCCTCACTGGGTTAAAGGAATTATTCATATAACCCCCTCCCAATGAAGCATGTGTTGCAGGACAGGAGGGAAGACGGGGGTTAGGTCTCTGGACATGAAATAATGAACATCCTGTGCAAGACTGATCTCTTCCCACTACTTCAGTCTCAAAACCAATTTGTGTTTAACAACCTGTTGCCAAATAGACAGAAATGCATAATCTGACTTTAAGGAAGTGCAACAGAATGCCAGGAGGAAAGTGGCAGAGTGCCCTTTAACATGCTCATTCTGAAGTCATTTCACTCATCCCCTACAATGATTAAATTAGTCCATGTAGCCCAATGTGATTTCATTCATGATAGCAGAACTTTGGATAACACTATAATACATTTGTATCAATGCAAGATGCCATCAAAACTTGGACACCATGTCATGATTTAGAAAGGAAAGGCATTTGACTTGGAAAAGACTTTTGAAAGTGAATTGATATTTCTTGTTCCAGGTTTTGGTCTATTCGGGTTTCCCCAAAAAATGTATAGCACTTCTAAAGGATTTGTACTTGGATTAAAAAGACAGAATTCAGATTGATGCTAGGGGTTAAATATTTGGCAGTTAGTGCAGAGGATTAAAGCTCTGAGCTGCTAATGAGCTGCTTCCTGTAATCAAGGGCAGAGGGTTTGAGTCATTCGACCTGCATTTGCCTACTCTGACTCTGATCAAATCACGTGACCAACAACACTTCTAGATAGCTCCTGAAAAGGGGCACTTGTGTGCACTGGGCTTACCTGGTTAGCAAGTGTATAAAATAAAAAAAAATGGTGATAGTTATTCCAAACATTTATTTTTTACAGGGTATGTATCAGGGCTATTCACTGTTGCTTCTGCAAACTGCTGTGTATTTACAGCATCTAGCCCAGCTTCTTAGAGACTTAGGGTTACATGGGTATTACATTTGTGGGCTTAAAAGAAGCAGGTGCCTGGAACTGAAACTTTCCTTAAAAACTACCCCTGAAATTACTGCAGTACTTAGTTGCACAAAGGGCAACTAGTTTAGGTGTTAAGAAGCACTTCCTCTTGATTTTAGTCACAGATAGCCTTGGAGAAGTCTATTATAACACATTACCCAAGCCAGCATGTTGTAAACCCATCTTCTACCATCCCCTTGTAGATGATGTAACAAGGACCTGTAAGGATGGATATATACTTTCCTATTATCTTTGCAACCAGTTTGGTGGATATGGGCATCCTAAGGCAATGTAGCAGCTATCTCATGATTACAGACTACCAACTAATGTTTAAACAAACTTGATATACTGTATGAGAGACATGAACACAATGTTAGCGGAGACAAGGCTCTCACATCTAAGCACTTATAATTCTAATCAGGTTGTCAGTAATGCACACAGTATACCCACCACTCACTATATGACCCAGACACTTACGGCCTCCCAGACATTTCACTTACCAAAAATATCCTCAACAACCCCAAAGTAACTCTACCAAAACAACACTCACCACGATAAATGTATCTACATTTCACAGGGTCTCAAGTTCCAATCCCATAAAGCAAGACGCCATACAACCCAAAAATCTGGTCATAGGATATTCCATTGTGAGACACACAGATGTGTCACTCACCAGGCTGAGAAAGGACAGAGTCACAGTCAACTGTCAATCAGGGGACAGGATCCACCAGGTCACCCTTGCACTCAGGTTGTTGAGTCACAGGTACCTTTATGAGTAAATCATAGTCCATGCGAGTTAAACAACCAGAGATGTGCCTTCCTGGACTATATGAAGAGACATGATGGAGCTCTTGGACTATATGTTTCAGGCAGCTATAAGCCCACCATTGAGCAGCATTCTACCTTCTCCAAGGATAACACCACAAAATGAACAAAAGATGACTGATGTTAATAATTTACTTAGGTTTTGGTGTCACTCACAGGGGGTACAATATTTGTCAGCATGAAAGGATATGGAGGCTATGGTGAACAGACCACAGTGCTTTGCTAGGAATGCTTCACCACAAAACGAAACAACTGTTGTTTTGTTTTGTGGTTAAGCATTTTATATATTGGTGCCTTTTTTCTTTTGGTGCCTTTTCTGTGTTGCACTTCTACATTGCTAGGAATGGTCTGGACCTGCCCTCTTTAGGTTTTTGAATATTGGCTAAAACAGTGTTTTTCTCAATAGTACCTTTTTTATGCAACGCCAGCCTAACGAACCTTTTGATATAGCAAAACCAACCCAACAAAATCTAAAAGTGCTACTGCTCAATGCCAGGGTTCCAAACAGGAAACTACTCCCTGCAAGCTCTCCTCAGCCTGGAAAATGTAGACATTTGTGCAGTTACTGAGACATGGTTTAAAGCTGCAACAGCACCCTGTAATGCAGGGCTATAATGCCTTTCACCCATTTAGACCAGCTACCTCACTGGAAGGGACAAAAGATGGAGGTGTCTCAATTTACATCAAAAAGGAACACACCTCAAGGCTAGGCAACAGTATGACAGACTTGAGATTCTCCATGTCCAACTTACCATAGGCAAAGTCTCATACCATACATTAACAGGCTGTAGACCCCTCCTTATGACCCAGGAAACCCACGGTATGTATTTATTTCTACCGGAGAGACTCCCCATTCAACTGTATACCATATTCATGGGAGACTAACTCCTCCACTATAAAACAGGAATCATACAGTAACCCCAAACATGAAGACCCAGAATATCCGTCAGCCTAACTAGTCGCATATGCAAAGCCATGGAAAGACTTATCATCGAAATGATAAACAGCAATATAGGAAACCTTCAGATACTGTTTTTACTCTAGTTTCGTTTAGTCAATGGCAAGTTATGCCCACTCAACCTGGTGAACTTCTTTGGGAAGGTTACCAAAACAATAACTAGGGCAAAATGGTGCATAATGCCAGTCTTGACCAGGCAAAGGCATTCAATGCAATAGACTACTCAGGCATTGTAGACAAATTCATGAAATTAGATAAAACCCCCTCTGTCATCAGCTTGATAGACAGCTGGTCTCAAAGGAAGCACCCAAGAAGTTAGGATAAGGGTTCTACTCCAAAAAGAGGTCAGTCACTCACTGAACCCCTCAGGGCGTTGTACTGGGTCTGCTCCTTTTTGGCATCTACTTTTCTGAAGTCAAGGCCAACATAAAGGGCATTTGGGTAACCAAGTTTGCAGATAACTGTAAACGAAGTGCAGTCATAGAATCCCTCAAGACACAAATACCTTCCAGGAAGGCCTGACATAGACAAATTAACTGATGCCAGAGCTGCTCTTTAAAATTCAGTACCAAGAAATGTATAACAGTATCCATCAGGAACCTGGTTACCCATGGAAACTACAACATTCATACTACATCACTAAGAGTAGACCCAGTTGTCAGGGATTTGAGAACACGTGTAGGCAGTAATCTCACCTTTGACCACTATGTGTATATGGTAGTAAGGAAATCATTCTATGTTGTACACCTTATAAGCAAAGGTAGGGCATCTAGGTCCAAGGAAGTCATTGTTCCTCACTATTCTGCCCTCATCAGGACAATCACTGATTAAAATGTGTAATATCTAAATGAGAATCTTAGTGCAAGCCTACTACTAGTCTGATCCACGAGGTATTCACAGTCATCAAAAATTGTTGAGCTTATAAGCATGCTTTTGACAGCTGTACTACTCAAGTGTAATGTGTAACTCAAGTGTAAAAAAAAGAAATTGTCTGTATGCATTGCTATTCTATTGTTTAACTCTTTTGTAAAAGAGACTGCTGTTACATTTTTTTGATTGCAAAGTTGTGACTTTTTCTGTAATTTTTTTCTATGTATTAGAGATTTTCTCCTCGGGTCTCCAATGAAAATGGGCCACAAGCTCAGTTGGACTAACCCGGTTAAGAAATGTCAATAAATCATAATCTTCTTTCTGCTGTTCCTGTTAGGGGTCGCCACAGCAGATCATCTGTTTCCATTTCTTCCTGTCTTCTGCATCTTGCTCTGTCACACCAACTACCTGCATGTCCTCTCTCTCTCACCACATCCATAAACCTTATCTTAGGCCTTCCTCCTTTCCTGTTAGCTTCATCCTTAGCATCTTTTTCCCAATATACTCAGCATCCCTCCTCAGCACATGTCCAAACCAATGTAATCTTGCCTCTCTGGCTTTGTCTAACAAATGCCAATAAATAAATAAAATAATGTAGCTGGAATGATTCAATGTTTGTGAAATAACTGTGGGACGAACCTCTATCTCCATCTTGATTTGGGAGAATGTCAAACGTGACCTCCCCATCGGACAGCTTTGTATTTACGTTCTAAGTTAAGACTGTCATGCTCCAGCAGCCCAACCCGGCACTTATAAGAAACCACTTTTAAGTTCTACACATTGAAATAGTAAAAGTACACTCGCTCCTCAATAAAACACAAACTCTTGTAAAACAGCTTCTGAAATGAGCATCACTGTCTCAACAAGCAGTGCTAAGAACTGGTTTGCTCCATTGTCAGTTTCCCCCATATTTCAGACACTTGACATCTTCTGCAAATCGCGTCTCACAGTGTGAGGGTGTTTTAAACCCCTTACAAAATCAGGCGAAGGTAGACCGATCACCAAACATTACAGCTATCCCACTTGACCAGTGTTGCTCAGTTCTACAGCCATTACCCCTTAAGAATGTATAAAGATTCTCCTTTACTTACACTCCCTCTTTACCGACTCTCCAATCCTTCTTTGCATCTCCGTCTCTTGCCCCAGTATTATAGACTTTGTCTGGATTTCTTGACTCAACAGGTCACGAGATTAAGAGGTACAGCACCATTTACTGAAAGATTTTTACCAATCCCGGAATACCACAGAATGCAAATGTCTTTGACCTCCTGCTGCTTCTGCCACAGACTGATCACTCTCATTCTTCCCAAGCATACACACACCTTTTTTTTGCTGTCTTACATTTCTTGTTTTCTTATTTTATACTCGCTAAACATCAAAAGTTTTGCTTAGCCAGTGTAAAATAATGGTATCTGTTAGTTTTCTAAGAGTGGGTGATGCAGGGCATTGCCTATATAAAAAAAAAAATGCTGGCATAGCTCTCCAGATTAGTTTTTTGCAGGATGACCAGATTTCTGCCTCATACCTTCAGTCTTGCCTCATTAAATGTGCTGTTTGCTGGCAAATGATGCATGGACTTAAGACTGAGGCACACGTATTCTATTTGTGGGTACAAATTATCTGAGAAGGCCAAATCACACATGCAGACAACCACTAATTTGCTAGAAAAGCACAATATTATGAAAACCGGACCACGTATATGAGGCAAAAATCTGTACTGTTGAGAGCTATGTTTAGCTGTCATTCACGCAAGCATGCATACACTCACACATGCAGACAACCACAAACACACATGCACAAGCACTCACATACAGACTCAATGGTCTTTGCTAAATTCTTATTTTACATTTATATTCCATAAGCAGCAAAACCGCCGTTTAAGGAGTGTAACATAAATGCTTGATCATCTCACTCATACTTTCATGCAGGCATATAGTCAATCCCCCCTTCACCCCCAAACACACACGTGCACTTTTACACTCCCTAAATGGCGAAACTGCTGTCTAAGAAGTGTAAAAAACTGCTTCATCAATCTCACTCGTACGCTCATGCAGGCATGCAGTCACACTTTCCAACAGTCACACATGCGTGCTTCTATTTTTTGCAGTCTTATATTTCTTGTCTTCTTATTTTACATTCACACATTCTGGAAGTCTCAGAGAAAGAGAATCATTGATGGGGAGATGCAGGTAACATGCTCACCACGGAGTCTGAATCAGAATTCTGAGGGAAAAACTATCTGTTCTATCATATTCCTTTCTGGAATTAATTTCTTGAATCTGTTCAGAAAAAGAGTGTATTGCCTGATCAGCACTCAACACTCCAAAATATTGTTTCTTTGTGTTCAAAACCACCACGCCTCCTATGCACTTGTGTTGCTGCTTCACAAAAAAAAAACAAAAAAAGAGCTGGTTTCCTGATAGGATGAATTTGCACAGAAATGCCTCCTGCTACAATAAAATAGCTAAATTTGCCACTGATCATCCTCATAGGACCCACCATTGTTATAACTTGAAGCAACTACCCTGGCTTGAATTGCAGAACTTCCTAATATATTCACAACTAAGTATAGCACACAAACTCATTTGTCATCCAGAAAAAATGCCCTGTGCCACTGAAACTTATTACTACCCTACTGTCCAGCAATGGACCTCCATTCTAGTCACATTCTTATTATTTACAAATAAGTCAAATAATGTTGCAGGAGACTCGCTCTACCCCCAATATGTTACTAAACTCTGAAATAATATCCCCACACAAAAAACTCTACAACAAACTCAATAGTTGGAAACCACTGCTGATACATCTTAACCAGTCCTGCTTCCTGTACATTCTGATCACAAGGTTAAGAGTCTTCGTTCACCGTAGAATACTCTACAAATACATACTATAACCTCTCATTGAAATGACAAAACAATTTTTTTGCATAACTGTTGCCTGTACAATCCACTTAAGATGCATATGGGCCTTCTCTTTAGTAACTTCCACCTCTGTAAAATCTTAGAATGTAAAAATGTAAATAGAAATGTAACTACTCTGTGTTTAACTGGAATGCAATGTATGCAAATGGAGCTTTTCTCCTCTGGCCTCCACTGAAAATGGGTATTACCCAGTGAGATTTTCCCGGTAAACAAAAACAAAATAAATAAATAAATGCATTTTTTAAATAATATTTGCTGAATTTTTCATTGCCAGCTTTTTTTTTTTTTTTTAACTAAAAAAAAAAAAAAAAAAAAAAAATCGCAATAAAGTGAATAATTATTTTCCTTGAATAGCTATGAATATGTCTCAACCTCATAGAACTTTTAGTTATGTACTTACCATAACTTTAGATGTATGGGATCCATCTCGCCTACATTCTCTACAGATGGGTTCGGAGCCGATCCTCGGCTCCGACTCGGCCTCTATACAATAGAACACAGTCTCTTATTGGCTGAGTTACCTCATATCCCAGGATGCACCCACTACCACTTCCCCAGATCTTGTTTGTCCGCACTCATGCTCACAGAAACATACTATTGTTATAACATACTCAGGTCTTTCAAGAGAGGAAAGAAGTTCAATTTCGGATCGTCCGGTCTCTCCTGGTCTACGAGGCAGGGGGAAGGAGGGTGGGTTATTAGGAATGTAGGCGAGATGGATCCCATACATCTAAAGTTATGGTAAGTACATAACTAAAAGATGTAATGTGATCCTATCTCGCCTACATTCTCTACAGATGGGACAGCGTCCCTAGCACCTAATTCCTGGGTGGCTCACTGGAAAACACTCCTGAGAACTGTGGAACCGAAGGAAGCTCGACACCTGGATGCCACATCTAATTTGTAGTGAGAAACAAAGGTGTGTGAAGATGTCCACGTGGCAGCCACACAAATGTCGCCAATAGAGAGCTTGGAATGAAAAGCTGCCGAAGTGGCCATAGCCCTAGTAGAATGAGCTTTAACCGGAGCTATAAGTTCCTTGTTTGAGATGAGATAAACATGAGTGATGCAGTCCCTGATCCTCTTCGCAATAGTGACTTTTGTGACGGCTCTGCCTAATCTATTATCCGAAAAGGACACAAACAGTTGATCTGATTTCCGTGCTTTGTGTGTCCTATCCAAATAGAAACGTAATTGCCTGGGCACATCCAAGCAGTGAAAGGTATATTCAGCTCTATTGGAATATTTGGGAAAGAAGACCGGTAGCTCCAGTGATTGTTGTAGACAAAAATTAGAACAAACCTTTGGTTTAAAAGATGGGTTTGGTCTAAGAGATACTCTATCCTTGTGAAATACCAAGTATGGTGGTTTAACACATAGGGCCTGAAGCTCTGAAACTCGTCTGGCTGAAGTAATAGCAATTAGAAGGGAAGTTTTCCAAGAAAGGAATTTTAGATCACAGGTTGCTGCCGGCTCAAAGGGGGATGAGGTTAATGCACCTAATACCACGTTCAGGTCCCACGGAGGTGCAGGTTGAGAAGTAGGGGGTCGTAGAAGCCAAGCTCCTTTAATAAAGGCTTTGCACAACTTGTTGTTCATTAAAGGAGGTTGCACACTTTCATGAAAATTGGAAATAGCCGCCAATTGTACTTTGATGGTAGACACTGAGCAACCTTGCTTGAATAGGGAAGCTAAAAACTTCAGTACTTCTGATACCGAGGCTGTCATCGGGTTTAATCCTCGGAGTTGGGCCCAAATAGCAAACATCTTCCATTTATTGCTATATATCTTTTTCGTAGAAGTCTTGTGGGCCGCAGATAAGATGTGCATGACTTCCGGGGCCAGAGAATGGCTCCTAACTATGGTTGGAAGAGGAGTAGCCAGGCTGTCAACTTCAACGAACTGAGGGACTGATGGAGTTGTCCTGACTGATGAGTCAAAAGGTCCGGAACTTGGTCCAGGAACCAAGGACCCTCAATGCATACCTGTGAAGAAAGGGGAACCAGGCTTGCCGAGGCCAGTATGGGGCGTTAATATCATCTTGCTTCTCCAATCGCCTTCTGAATCACCTTGGGGAGAAGGGGAACGTGGAAAGGCATATAGCAGACCGGAGGCCAAGCGTGGACTAGATCGTCCTTGGGAATCTCCCGAACTGGGGCCAGAGTGAAGAAGTGGTGACATTGCATTGAGGACTTGCGAAGAGATCGCAACAGGGAACTCCCATCTTGTGAAAATCTGCGTTATCACTCTGTTGTTCAAGGACCACTCGTGAGGAGAGAATAGTTCTGCTCAGTCTGTCGGCTATCACGTTGGATTTCCCGGAATGCGTTGCCATCAGGAAGCGCTTGGTAATCGCCCAATCCCATACTCTCATGGCTTCTCTGCAAAGGGATAGGACCTGGTTCCTCCTTGCTTGTTTAAGTACCAGACTACCGACATGTTGTCGGATTGAATGGCAATTGTACCCTGGGGAGGTGATCGTGCAGTGCTTGCAATGCTAAAAGCACCCTCATCTCCAGGATATTGATATGAAGAAGACTCTCGTGAGTGCCGTGCCTTGGACCGACCTGTCCAGATAATGTCCCCCACCCTGTCTGGGTGGCGTCCGTGTCAGCGTGGCAGAGGGGAGTGGGGAAACGAAGGGTCGCCCTTGGTTCAGGTTGGAGGATAGAAGCCACCAACGAAGATCCTGTTTGCACGTCTCTGTGATCAGTATGCGGTGACTGAGGGGAAGGTCCTGATAAGACCACTGGACTGAGAGGAGCCACTGAAGTATCCTCATGTGCAACCTTGCCAAGGGGACCAGAAGAATGGTGGCTGCCATGGAGCCCAACAGTTGTAGGACCATTCTTGCTGGAGCACGACGTTTGAGGATTAGAGCCTGGACCTGAATCTGGAGCGTCGCGATCCTTTCTGTAGGGAGATAGATTCGCATCTGCCTTGAATCTGTTTCTGCACCAATAAACAGAATACGCTGAGATGGTTGCAATACAGATTTTGACCAATTGAAGGGGATTCCTAAGGAATTGCCCAGTGCGATAGTGGCTGCTAGATTTTCCAAGAGTAGATGCCTGGAGGTGGCAGTTAGGAGCCAGTTGTCTAGGTATGGAAACACCTGGAATCCTAGACTTCTCAAGTGAGCAGTCACGACTGCCAAACATTTGAACACCCTGGGGGCTGTGGTGAGATCAAAGGGCAGTGCTCGGAACTGAAAATGACTGTCTCCTAGGCTGAAGCGTAAGTGTCTCCTCGACGCCTGATCTATCAGAATGTGATAGTAGGCGTCTTTGAGATCTATGGAGCACATCCAAACACCTTTCTCCAAAAGCGGGAGAATGGATTGCAACGTGACCATCCGGAATTTGGACTTTTTTACCAATCGGTTTAGTTTGCTGAGATCCAAAATGGGTCTCAAGTCCCCGGTCTTTTTTGGCACCAAAAAGAATCTTGAGTAAGTCCCTAATCCGGCCTGGTCTGCGGGGACAGGTTGGATGACTCCTTTTTGAAGCAGCTTTGATACTTCGTTGGCTGCATGATCCCGTTGACTGGGTGGTTGGTCCGGGATTCTTCGGACTGGTGGTGGGGGTTGAACAAAGGGGATGGTGTAACCCCCGGCGAAGATTTGAAGCACCTATTGGTCCTGAGTAATATCTTCCCAGGCCTTTAGGTGCTTCGAAAAACGACCCCCGACTGGCTCCTGAGCTGCACAGTCGGGTACTCCTTCAGGGGTGCTGGAAGGAGGAGGAGCCACGAAAGGACTCGCGGTCTCCAGTGTTGCGGGGGCCTCCGCCGCCTCTGGGACGGCGTCTCTCTGAAAATTTCCTCCTCTGCCTCTAGAAGGGGGATCGCTCTGCTGCGACGAGTAAGGCTTCTGAGACTTACGGAACCACATTTTCCCTCCTCTTCGGGCCTTGGGATAAGGCCTGAGGGGAGTGGAAAAACGGGCTCCTACGGCAGCCAAAGTCTTACCCTCCTGTTAGCAGCGAGTCAAAGTGTCCTTTACCTTGGGTCCAAACAATGAGGACCCATCAAAGGCGTGGCAAGGAAGACTTAAAGGCCTCTGCAAATGACACAGGTGTAGCCAGGCTTGTCTCCGTAGAGCAACACCTGTTCCAGCTCTACTCCTTTGGCCGCATAGGAAATGAGCCTCATGGACGAGTTAGATAATGAAGACAGGGTAGCCAACTGAGAGTTAACCGTCTGGGTTAACTGCTCAGGTAAGTTACCAGAGAGGGTATCCGACAGCTCCTTGATCA
This sequence comes from Protopterus annectens, assembly GCF_019279795.1. Classification (NCBI taxonomy): domain Eukaryota; kingdom Metazoa; phylum Chordata; order Ceratodontiformes; family Protopteridae; genus Protopterus; species Protopterus annectens. The sequence goes on along the minus strand of NC_056748.1, from coordinate 5,354,417 downwards.
GATCCCTCTGTAGTCTGGTGAAATGTGCCAGGTAATTCAGAGACCTTAATGTAAAGGTCGCTGAAGAAAGGGTACGCTTGCCGTACCGATCCATGCTCCTAGACTCTTTATTAGGGGGATGGACGGACGTCGACGCCTCTGCCACATCTTGTTGGGTGGCAGATGCCACCACCATAGCATCTAAAGCCACGCCTTTAGATAAGAAATCCTTGTCCGGGGGAGCCGAGAGGAACTTATTGGGGCGAGTTGGCACCGGTTCCACAGAATCCGGGTGTTCCCACGCCCTTCGAGAGATCAAATCCAGAAGCTCATCGAAGGGCGGAGACACCCAGGAGGCGGAGGGCTGAGCCCCAAAGGCCTTGAGGAAAACAGACTCCTCAGCAGAAGGGGGTTTGGACTGCCAGTCGCCTCGTTGTTTAAGGATTTCCAAGATGTCCGCAAAGGAGACATCTTCCGAGGACGACTTTGGGGACCCCTCCGCATCATCGAGGTCGGTATCCGATGTGAGAGACTCATCAGGGGAGTCGACGTGTTTCCTCTTACACTGTCTCTTCCTGGGAGGTTCCTCCGAAAGCGTGTCGGAGGAACCTCCGGGAAGAAGGGAACCCCCAATGGGGGTAACCTCAGGCCCAGGGGCTCCACTGTCGTGAGACAGGGGGATTGCAGAGGTACCAGTCTCCATGCCCAGGGAAGGTGGTGGTGGAAAGGTCTTAGTGGCCACAGAGGATTTGGCCAATGCACTTCTCATGGCATCGAAGGCTGGACCCCCAGAATCCTGGAAAGGTCCAGCCCCCGAGACCACAACAGCAGTCGGAGCCCCCGCAGCACCTAGAGGAGGCTCGGAACCAAAGGATCGGGTCCAGCATCCCCGGCCGACAGAGGAGGTCCACAGCAACCCGACCGGGCGGGGTTGAAGTCGGAACAGACTCGATAACTTCCACTGGTTCCACCAACACAGACTCCAACGGCGCCGAGGCTGTTGGAGGAGGAATGAAAGTAGTAGGATGGAAGATCGGCTCCAGAGCCAACTGGGCTGGAGACGAGATCAACTTTGCGAAGACTGGAGACTGAAAGAGCTTCTGAAGCACCCTGTCTACGTCCGAATCGGACATCCTCGATGAACGAAAGAACCGAGCCGAGTTGACTTCTCCGCCGGGTTCCGAAGACTGGGGACCGGCCGTAATGGCTCGAGGCGTATCGGCGCCGAGGGAGATTCCACTACTACTGTAATCTCCCTCGGAGCCGATGTGGACTTCGGCACCGAAGTGGAAGTGTCTGAGCGGGCAACCCCCATCGGCTCCGAAGGCAGTGGAGCCGATGAAGGTGACACGCCTCTCGATGCCCGAGCTCTCGACTCCGAAGCCAGAGGAGTTGAGGCTGGAGACATCGAGGCAGACCGTTCCGCCCTCGGCTCTGAAGTCCGTGGAGCTGACGGAGAAGCCTGCCGAGACTTTTTTGCTGCCGGATCCAACGGACTGGTCGGAGCCGAAGATTTTTTCTTCTTCCCAGAAGGTGAAGAAGAGGAAGATAGGGCTTCCTCAAAGGAAGGGGCAATAAGCCCTTTTAAGATAAACTTATTTTTCCTCTCTTGGAGGACTCGAGAGGAAAAAGCGTGGCAAACGCTACAGGACTCCTGAAGATGTTTAGGACCTAAACAATATACACATAAGGAATGGTCATCTGTTATAGACATTTTATAACTACACTTAATACATTTTTTAAAACCGGAGGGTCTATGCTCTTTAGACATGGTTCTAAAAAGAAAACCTAACACCAACTACAAGACAAAAAACAGTTAACACCGACAACCTAGACTCTAACTTAAACACCTAGGGTAGGGCTAGGCCCCTCTAACTAAAACGGAACCTTTGACTAACAAACAAACACAATCTTCCACAAAAAAAATATCAAAACCAATCACACAACAACAATAGCTGTTAAAACAGCTTTTGGGTAAGTTTTACAAAAAATTTAGACAGAAAAAGTTTCTGACTAAAGGTACTTAGCTCAGCCAAGTCCGAGACCACGTCTATGCTGGGAAGCGGCAAACGAGATCTGGGGAAGTGGTAGTGGTGCATCCTGGGATATGAGGTAACTCAGCCAATAAGAGACTGCGTTCTATTGTATAGCGGCCGAGTCGGAGCCGAGGATCGGCTCCGAACCCATCTGTAGAGAATGTAGGCGAGATAGGATCACATTACATCATGAAATCTAGTTTAAGCCTAAAATAATGGTGGGTCAAACATAGGGACAGATTTTAAATATTGATCTTATAAACTTAAAAAATTGGAAAAATAATAGGATTTGTGCTAGCATATATTTTCAGAAGGAAATGATGTCTGAAACTCAAATGCAGGTCATTATTTAGGGATTTCAATCCTTAAATGATTTGCCAGAAAAGCACAAATTTTATTAGGAGCACAGACTGAAAAAATATGAATCAAAAATCTGGACATTCTGCAAAAATCTGAACAATTGAGAAGTATGCATGCTTTACAGTTAAAAAAAGCACTGTTATTCCCTTCAGCAAAATGGAATTCCCTACAAATTCCAATATTGCAAGCACCCACCTGAGTTCCAACCCAGTGGTGCAATAATTAGGAACAATGATTGACAGCAATCTGAATTTTGACCACCAAGTTTCCACAGTGGTAAGGAAAGCCTTCTATGTAGCGCACCTCATAAACAAGGGCATAGCATCCAGGGCAAGGGATGTTATAACTTCACTGTACTCACTCCTCATCAGACGACTAATAGAGTATAATGTACCCTTTTGCATGTACCTCATCAAACACCTGCAGCAATTGGAGAGACCTCAGAGGTTTCTCACTAAGAAAACACAGGGAGTCCAAACCATGACCTATGTGGACAGGCTGAAAGCCCTGTCACTTTACTCTGCATCTTATAGGCTGCGGAGAGGTGACTTGTGTCTGGCCTATGGAGCAATCTCCAATCCTGCACATCTGCAAGTCAAATTGCTCAAGAGTCATTTGCTCTAGGGATCTCAACCTAGCTTGTGACATTAACAGATGATGTTGGAGAGACAGATACGTCTCCCAACAACTGCTGTTTCTCTGGCATAGAGTCCCTAGTCATGTAAATGAGAGCTCCTCACTGACCCTATTCAAACGCAACCTAGATAATCGAATGGGAGATTGCAAATTCGTCCCTGGAGTGGCACTCATGTCCGTCATGATAGGAGTAGCCAGTGCTGATCACAGACCTGCTCTGTTCTTAAATTTGTTCTGTGAGCTATCCAAAAAAGAACAAATGGGGATACTTGGGATTAACATAGCTTGACTTGTAAAGGCTCTAGGGCTGCTAGCCTAGTAACCATCTATGAACCTATGAGGTAATACATGCACCTATGAGGTAATATATGCAAATGGTGTTGGAAGAAGTATTTTACATCCAGAATATTACAAATAAAAAAAAAATCTGGATATTTAGTTCAAATTTTTTTTTTGGGGGGGGGGGGGGGCTTACTCCTAAAATGGGTGGTTTGTTCCAGTCATTGTAGAGTGAAGTAAATAAATAATGACATACAATTGAGTTTGACTATTTATTTCAGAAACAAATCCTGTCATTCAAGAAAATTTGTAATCTTATAAGAGCAATATTTAAAACTTTATTCTACTTTAGAGCCTTTGTGCTCCCTTTATTTTTGTCTTTTTACAGATTTCTTGAGCTGGGAGGTCAAGAGGTACCGCTTGACTGCTGCTAGTGATAGATCAGTCTTATTCCCCTAACCCAAAAAAAAAAAAAAAAACACATTTGTCATTCAGAAAATGCATGCCAACACAAATCCTGTTAATCAAGCAACTTTGCTATAAGAATGAGAAGTTATGTACCTACCATAACGTTCCATGTTAGTTGTCTTCTTCTCGTCTTCTTTCTTGCTGGATGGGTTCGGAGCCGACTCGGCCAATACTAAAGCTCGAGAGCTAATTCCACTGGCTCGAGGCTCCCCTATATCCCACAATGCTAGGCGGTAACTAGTCAGATCTCGTTTGATAGCTAAAACCAAGCAGTTCTAGTCTCCATAGTATGGAGAAGAGAGAAAAAGAACCCACCTCTATATAAACCTGTATGTAAGCTACCACAAACATAAAAGGGAGAATAGAGGTGGTAGAACATGTGGGAAGGAAGCCCCAATGGAAGATCCCAAAAATTCCTATCGGTCTGTCCAGGCTGGGGGGAAGGAGGGTGGGACGCAAGAAAGAAGGCGAGAAGAAGACAACTAACATGGAACGTTATGGTAGGTACATAACTTCTCAATGTTAAGTTGTCAATCTCGCCTTCATTCTTGCTGGATGGGACCGCGTCCCTAGCACCTTACTGGTGGCTCATCAGAACAGACTCTTGAGAACAGTGGAACCAAAGTTGGCACGGTTTCTGGAGGCCATATCCAATTTGTAATGCGAGATAAAGGTATGAGGAGAAGCCCATGTGGCTGCTGCACAAATGGAATCTATTGGTAGCCTGTCCTGGAAAGCTACGGATGTAGCTAATGCCCTGGTTGAATGAGCTCTAGGTCTTGAAGGCAGTTTTTGATGTCTGATTTCATAGATGAAGGTAATTATAGAGGTAAGCCATCTTGAAAGGGACACTTTAGAAACTGGAAGGCCCAATTTCCTTCCATAAGACAGGAAGAGCTGGTCAGATTTCCTGAACTGTTTAGTCCTGTCTAAATAATATCGAAGTTGGCGATGAACATCTAGAAAATGTAACTTTTGTTCCGACCTGTTGGAATAATCAGGGAATATATGACAGGGAGATCGATAGTCTGGTTTAGATTTGCCTCAGAGGAAACCTTAGGCAAGAAGGACGGATTAGTCCGGAGGGACACCCTGTCTTTATGGAAAACTAAGTAAGGAGGATGACTGCAAAGAGCATGAAGTTCAGATACCCTTCTAGCTGATGTTATAGCTACTAGAAAAAGTGTTTTCCAAGAGAGCAACTTAAGAGGGCATGAAGCTGCAGGCTCGAAGGGGGGGAGAATCAAGGACGCTAGGACCAAATTCAAGTCCCAGTGAGGTGGGGGATCTTTGATTGGGGGCTTGAGCAAAAAGACACCTCTTAGAAAGGCTTTGCAGAGTTTATGGGACATGATACTGGAGTCCGACACACCTACATGAAAGTTAGATATAGCAGCTAGTTGTACTCTAATGGTAGATGAGGAAGAGCCTAAATGAAAGAGCTCTGCCAGGAAGTCTAGGATAGACTGGATAGGTGCAGTGAAGGGATCTATATTTTTTGATGCTGCCCAGAAGGAAAAACGTTTCCACTTACTATTGTAAATCCTTCTGGTAGAAGACTTGTGAGAGGCTATCAGGATGTTACGGACCGAATGAGAAATTAAGGGAAGCCTGGCTAGGGTAGGAATCGCAGAAACCACGCTGTGAGGTTGAGAGATTGGAGAGAGTGGTGCAGCTGGCCCGACTGGTGGGTCAAAAGATCTGTCACTGGGTCCAGATGCCAAGGCTGTTCCAAGAGGTAATGATGCAGGAACGGAAACCATATCTGTCGAGGCCAGTAAGGGGCAATGAGGATCATAGTGACTCTCGAGGCGATAGCTTTCTGAATTAATTGAGAGATCAGTGGAAAAGGGGGGGGAAGCATACAGAAGTCCCCGGGGCCAATCGTGGACTAGAGCGTCTCTGGTGGGTTGGCCTGGTAGAGGGAAGAGGGTGAAGAAATCATGACACTTGCTGTTTTGGGGAGTAGCAAAAAGATCGCAGCAAGGCCGGCCCCATCTTCGAAAGATTTCTTCCAGCACTGATTTTTTTTAGAGACCACTCGTGAGGCATGAGAATAGCCCTGCTCAACTTGTCCGCAATCACGTTGGACTTCCCAGGAATGTGCGTTGCTATCAGAAACCGCTGAGAAGAAATCGCCCACTGCCAAAGTCCAAGTGCCTCTCGACATAAGGGATAGGACTTGGTTCCGCCCTGTTTGTTGATGTACCACACTACGGACATGTTGTCCGTCTGAATTGCAATAGTCCCTGTGGGAAGAGAGTCCTGAAGGGTTTGCAACGCTAAAAGCACTGCTCTCATCTCTAAGACATTTATGTGCAAGTGGCACTTGAAAGATTGCCACGTGCCCTGGACTGTCCTGCCCTGATAATGCCCCCCCCCCCACCCGATCAGGGAGGCGTCCGTTGTCACCGTGGCGATTGGGGGGGGTGAAGGGTCTGCCCTGAAGAACTTGAGGTGATGTCATCCACCAAGACAGGTGATTCTTACATGATTGGGTTAGCAGAATGATGTGAGACATCAGGAGCTGTTGGAAGGACCACTGAGAAAACAGCATCCACTGGAGGATCGTAATGGTAGCCGCCATGAGTCCTAATACCTTCAAGACTACCCTGGCTTTGATCTTGTTGCATTGAAGCAGAAGGTAAACGTGTTTGCGGATATCTGATACTCTTTGCTCTGTCAGTTTGGCAGAAAGATGAACTGTGTCTAAGGTGGCGCCTATAAAGGTAATAGATTGACAAGGCGACAAAGAAGATTTTTCGAAATTTACTGAAATGCCTAGAGCTTGGCAAGTTTGAATGGTGAAGTCTCTGGATAGAAGAAGTTGACGCCTGGTGGTGGCGGTAAGGAGCCAGTCGTCCAAATATGGAAACACCTGGAATCCTTGACGTTTCAAGTAAGCCGCGACCACTGCCATACATTTGGTGAACACTCGGGGGGCTGTAGTGAGACCAAAGGGCAGGGCTCTGAACTGGTAGTGACTGGCTCCCAGCCTGAAGCGGAGAAACCTCCTGGAGCGTCTGTGCATTTTGATATGGTAGTACGCATCCTGAAGGTCTATCGAGCACATCCAATTGTCCTGACCCAAGAAGGGTAGAATGGACTGTAGTGCGTTTTCTTCACATACTTGTTTAGCTTGCTGAGATCCAGTATTGGTCTCCAGTCCCCTGTTTTTTTGGTACCAAAAAGAATTTGGAGTAGATTCTGGATCCTTGCTGGTCTGCTGGGACTGGCTGGATAGCTCTTTCTGACAGCAGCTTTAATATTTCTAACGCTGCTTGTTCCCTTAGACTGGGTGGAACGTCTGGAAGGGATCCTTTGGGTTGGGATGGGATGTGAATAAAGGGGATTTTGTAACCCTCGGGTATGATCAACTGTACCCATTTGTCTTGAGTGAGGGAAAGCCAGGCTTCTGGGTACATTGATAATCTTCCCCCGATTGCTTCCGAAGGTGGACAGCCGGGCAGCTCCTCAGGGATGCTGAAAGGGTTTAGAGAAAGTCTCTCTGGTACCCTGGTTTAGCGGACCACCTCTGCCCCTAGGGTGGCATCTATTGTTGTTCCCCCCTCTGCCTCTAGAGGGGAATCGACTTTGTGCATCAGATGAGACTCCTTGTGGTTTGTGGAACCACATCCCCCCCCTGACCTTTGGGATAAGGTCTGGAAGGGGTAGAAAAACGGACTCCCACGGCAGAGAGAGTCTTACCTTCCTGCTCGCACCTAATCAATGTATCCTTCACCTGAGGCCCAAACAACGTTGAGCCATCAAAGAGCGAATTGGTGAAGGACGCCTTGAAAGGGTCCGCAAAATTGCAAAGTCGCATCCAGGCGTGGCGTCGTAAAGCTACACCTGTGCCTGCAGCCCTAATCGCCCCATCGGCCGCATAGGAGATAAGTCGCATGGAGGAGCTGACAATCGAATTCAGGGTTGCCAACTGGGAGTTCATTTTGTCTTGGAACCCCCCAGCTGTTGGATCCTGCATAACATCACCCATATCCTTGAGTAAATCCCTCTGGAGACGGGTGAAGTGACAAGTAGTTCAGCGACCGCATGGCAAAGGTCGCTGAGGAAAACATCCGCTTACCGTACCTGTCCATGGTCCTAGACTCCTTATTAGGAGGATGGACAGGTACCGAAGAATCGGCTAATTCCTTCTTAGTGGCTGCGGCCACCACCACGGCATCAACAGAGACACCTTTAGATAAGAACTGTTTCTGTTTCGGGGCAGTAATAAATTTTGACGGCCTCCTTGGGGTAGGTTCCGCCAAATCAGGGGCCGTCCAAGCCTTCCTTGCCACCACTTCCATGAGGGGGTCAAAGGGAGGAGACACCCAGGAGGTGGAAGGGCGAGAGCCAAATGCCTCAAGGTAGACCGACTCGGCCCTCTGAAGGGTTAAGGGCGGGCCAGTTCCCCCTCTGTTTAAGGATTTCAAGGATGTCAGCAAAAGAGACATCCTCAGAGGGGGACCGAGGGGTACCTTCAGATTCCTCCAAGTCGGTGTCCGAGGTGATAGACTCAGGGAGTCAATGTGCTTCCTCTTGCACTGTCTCTTCCGAGGGGGTTCCCCTGCCGGATCAGGAGAAGCCTCGGAAGAAGAGGATATTCCCAATGGGGAAACCTGAGGGGCTGGCTCTCTACGGTCTGGTACGAGGGGGTGGGTAGAAACCACCGCAGGCACTGAAGAGGGAGGAGCTGACGGAGTCGACCGTGGGGTAGACACGGGGTCTAGCACGCTCCGCATGACCTCGAAGGCGCACCGATCAGCCAAAGCCGAAGGTCCCCGCTCTGAGGAGACAAACCCCCCCCCCCGGCACCGACAGGGACGGCTCAGAGGCCGATGTCTGAGCCAAACTCGCCGACGCTCCGAGGGAGAACGGGGTCAGACAAGGGTCCGATGCCACTCGCCCCCCTCAAAGCTGACGAGGGAAGCCCGGCGCCGAGAACCCTCCAAAGAGGAAATCGGAGCAGACTACGGAGCCGAAAGGGAGGGTATCGGCTCCAATGCACCGACAGCCCCCCGGCTCCGAACTCAAAGGAGTCGGAGGGGGAACAGAAGCAGGGATGGGAATAGCCGCTGACTGTTGAGTAGGGCTATGCAGTATTTGGGCCAGTGCCTCGGACTTGAGAAGTCTACTCACCACCCTTTGTAAGTCATGGTCGGACAGCCTGGAGGACCGAGAGGAATGGGACCTATGGCTCCGCTCCGACAGAAGAGGGGATCCCGGGGGCGAGTGGATGGAGCCGATGGAAGGGGACCTCGACCTCTTCTTAGAAGGTGGCTCCGATAAAACTAATCGGAGCCGACTTGAGTCTTAGCACCCTCGGCTCCGGCCAGAGCCGAGGTAACGGTTTGAGTCTTCGAAACATCGACTCCAGCCAGAGCCGATGTCGAAGCAGCCTTCATACTCCCAGCGGATGGCTCTGAAACTGGAGCAGACAGCCTGGAAGTCTTTGAAGGTTTTCCCGATGCAGACTGGGTCGAGGGGCCTTCAGGCTTTAATAAGCCTCGAAGAATACGTTTATTTTTGCGTTTCTGCAGGACTCCCGGGCTGAATGCATGGCAAACAGCACAGGAGTCCTGCAGGTGCAAAGGTCCCAGGCAATAAACACAAGAAGTGTGACCGTCTGCCAGAGACATTTTCTGACAGCACGAGTCACACTTCTTGAAGCCTGAGACCTTGGAGTCTTTCGACATCCCAGAAAAAGTGACTGTATACAAAAAAGACACAGACACAACCCTTTAACCAAAAAGAAAAACCCAATCACACTGAATGACAAAGGGAAAAAGGGGAGTGGGCCAAAGGCCTGGAATTTAAAAAGGGGATAAAAAGGGAATAAAAACGAGGGAAGACCCGATTTAAACTAAAGGGATACCCTGTACTATAAACTAGACTAAATAAAAAGGCTAGGGGTAGATATTTGAATTTTTAACTAGAAAAAACTCACTAACCTGCCAGAGCCGGTAGAAGAAAGCACCTCGCAGCTAAGCGGCAAAAGAGATCTGGGTAGTTACCGCCTAGCATTGTGGGATATAGGGGAGCCTCGAGCCAGTGGAATTAGCTTTCGAGCTTTAGTATTGGCCGAGTCGGAGCAGAGGATCGGCTCCGAACCCATCCAGCAAGAATGAAGACGAGATTGACAACTTAACATTAATATTTAACATTTGTTGCCATTTTTGGAGTCTTTGTATCCCCTTCAAACCTCTCCACTGTCCAGATGTTTGCAGAACATCCAGATTACTGCATACTATTTATTGGTCTTTTCGTCATAAAATTTGTGGTTTTCTAGAAGATGAGTGATGATTGAATTCACTACATAAAGACATGAATTTGAGCTTCAGACTCCATATCCTTCCAAAAATCCATACTAACGCATCCTGTCATTCTAACAACTGTAAGTCTATAGGTTCATCAATTAGATTAGCTAACTGCCTTGTGAGCCTAGCCAATTACCACATGCGAGAATCAAAACATGTACCTTGTGCCTGTGAGGCAAACACCTTAAACATTATGCCACCCTTATGCACTAAACTGTAACTGTTATGGTCCATTTATTTATAGAAACATAAATAACTAAATAGACCTTGGCTACCAACTTGAAACAGTTCAGCCAAATCCCTCAAGTTATTCCACTACGCTGGACACAAATAACTCCTTCTCTGTACAGCTTAATGTTACCAAGAAGCTTCCCTTCCAGCACTTGTACGATAAACTATGAAAATAAATACCACTAGCTAATTTTTACATTTCAAACCAATCCTTCAGTTATAACAATTTGCATTACTTAGGCAACTCTTTATTCATCTCAATCCTTCCATTCTACCTGTGGTTTCCAGGCTTACTCAAGTTTTAACAGTAAGAAAATAAAGTTGAAGTCCCTAACAACAGCAGCCAACAACAGAAAGGCAACCTGCTACTTTAACTACTGACCAGTTCAATAACACTTAAACTTCAATTACTTTTATAACCTCGCAGTCATCTAACTCAAAGCTCCAAAAGTACAAGGCAAGTATGCACCCTGGTTAGAAAAATTAGAAACCGAAATAAACACATCTTTAAATTGCAGAAGGAAATCCAGAGACTCTAGGGGAAACTGCAAGAACATGGAAACTCTACACAACAGACATCGCAGATGAAAGTCAAGCACCAGCATTAACAATCAACATCATCACCAATGGGACTGTCACTTCTTGAAGGTGTTGTACAAGATTCCTTATATCAGGTTACTTTAAAATACAAATTTTCCCTGCCCACAAAGGCAAACTGACAAGGAGTCATCCATCTGACAACCGGAGGGCCAAGTTAAGTCATAACCTTCAGAAGATAAGGCAACCAACTATGAAACCTTTCAGTAGGACCATACCTTTGGTATGAACGAGAGGTAACAATATCCTTTAACTTCTATTAGCCAACCAAATCTTGTAACTTGCTCTGCACTAAATGCAAAGGTTAACACCATCATTTGAAAAACTAGGAATATAAGCACTCTCAATTGTTAAGGCAAGAAAAAAAAACTATCCGTATCATCCTCAATCTAAAAAACTGAATCATTATCTAAAAAATACAAATATTCAATACAATTGTTAAATTCAACCATACTGGAAACTGTACAAGGACTAGCCCAATACATGTTTTTTTCCTCCATATACTCTACTGAACTTAACATTCTAGCAAGTCTGAAGCAGTCGATATCTGATCTGTAAAAGTGCCAAAAAAATGCAAGAATAAATTCAGTTCCTAAATTAGACACAGCCAACTTGCACATCAGTTAAATTAATGCCAGAGATATTGAGAACATTATCACTTTGTTCATCACTCAAATTGTCCAAAACAATCCATTCCTTAGAAGGAAGACTGTTAACTACATCACAGCAATTATAAAGTCAGTAATTTTACCTCTCGTGACTTTTTTCCAGTTGAAAACATTATCTTGTCCAGCAAAATTAAATTGCTGCATGTAGTCTCATTGTGAACAAAACTATCTCCCAAGTTGTTCATTTCCATCTCAACCTGACTTATTTTAACTTCTAGAGCCATAATTTAGACTAGGTTTCTATCCATTTTGCAGGTAACCAAAAGTTAGCAACAAATTCTGAAGCAAAGGAAAAGATACTGTATTCGACACATGATGGATTATTCTGCTACAGATTAGACTGTCCTGCCTTTTGGTCTCCATGAAGAATTTATGACACTGCAGTAGCTGATGGACAAGACTCTAATAACCAATACCAGATATGCTGCAGAATTACATGCATGATGTCATAACATTTGTTGGGTTCGAAACTTGTCAGAGGTGCTTATTTAGAGCTGGTTTGGCTTAGTGGTGCATTGGTCTGACTAATTCAGTGATGATGAGTTTATTAGTTGTAGCAGTCTTGAATAAGATGCCAAATCAACCCCTGAAACACCAACAGGTTGAGAACTATTTCGCCTATAGTAAGAGAACATACGAAGTGGGCACAAGAGGCAAATCGCTGATAACATAAGTACTTATCTTAGAGGATTCAAACCAGGAGAAAATGTACATGCTTGTGCCCCCCGCCCCGAAAATAAGGTTCTCGTTGAGCAAGAAGTAAATTCTGGAATTGTAGAGAAAGTAAATGAAGTGAATTATGTGAGACAGCTGAAAAAAAGGAAATCAGATTAGTTAAACCACATAGCTTTTCTAAATGTTGGAAAGAATATTCATGTTTGCAGAGTGTAAGCATATCCAGAAGTCAAAACAGGGAGACATTATCAGTGTCTCAGAACAAAGAAGTGAATAGGGACATTTTCAGAATTGCCTACTTCTGATGAAAAAGTAAATTTTATATATATATATATATATATATATATATATATATATATATATATATATATATATATATATATATATATATATATATATATATATATATATATATATATATATATATATATATATATATATATATATATATATATATATATATATATATATATATATATACACACACACACACACACACACACACACATATACATACACACTGGAAACCAAGCAGGTAGGGAAGAAGTACAGAAAATGATTAAATCTGAGATCACAGAAGAAACCCATACTGAGTGAATCCAGGACTACTGGTTCTGTAATATCTGATGGCTGTATAAGATTGTGCAGCGAATTTAAAAATCTGAACAATGTATCAAACTTTAATTGGCTTAATATGCTCAAAATGGATGAACTATTTAAAAAGTGTGGTCAGACTAGGTTTCTATCCACTTTGCAGCTAACCAAAGGTTAGCAGCAAATTCTATTAAACCTCAGAAGCAAAGGAAAAGATAGTAAATTCCACGCATGATGGATTTGTCTGCTACAGTGTTCTGCCTTTCAGTCTCCATGAAGAATCTATGACATTGCAGTAGCTGATGGACAAGACTCTAATATCCCATACCAGATATGCTGCTGCCTACATGCATGATGTCATAACATTCTCTGAAGACTGAGAAAAACATATCCCAAACATCCAAAACATTTTGAATTCCTTGCACCATGTTAATTTTATAGCTATAGTAACTTACCAATACTGATGGTATATGACTTCAGCAAATGGTTCCTGACGCATAATAACATCTCTAAAGTGTATTAACTCAAATGGTTGAAGGAGAAGAACATCCCATAAGTTTGAAAGCCCAGCAATGCTGAGAAAAGATATTGAGTGATTGAAAAAGAGTGCCTTGCAATTAAATGGGCTGTTACCTCCCTAAAATATTACTTGTTTTAAAGAGTCATGGTAATGGACAACACTCCTTTACAATTATTTTATAGACAGAAAGATAGCAATATAAAACTATCAATGGGCTAAAACACTTCAGTTCTTTAATTTTAAAGTCCGCAATCATCCTGGCCACAGTCACTTAAGTACAAATGGTCTGCCTCAGGCAGATACAAGCATGCAAAATCTGAAGGTAATGCTAGAAGTCTAAACCTCAAAATGCACTCTCTCGAGGCATTCCTAAAAATGGAGAACATCGATATCTGTACAGTAACTTAGACCTGGTTCAAGGCTCCAGAGAGCACCCCTGCAATACCAGGCTACAATTCTTACCACACTTTTCAGCCACAAAACCAAGACCGAAACACTAAAGGTGGAGGAGTGTCCATATTCACCAAGGATAGTCACACCTCCAGGCTAGTTGCTCAACACAATGCATCTGAAATTTTCCAGGTGCAACTGACACTAGGTAAGACTGCAATCCAAACTGTAGCTTGCTACAGATCCCCCACCATGCCCCAAGATTCTCACTACACCTTTCTAAACATACTGGAAAATATTAAGATACAACCAAACACCCTAATACTGGGTGATTTCAACTACCCTGCCATTAATTGGCAAAACTACTCGGGTACCAACTCCTTTTGCCAATGGTTCTTGGAATTCATAAATTCCAACGCCCTGGATCAACTAATCCATTGTCCCACCAGGGGTTCCAATATCCTAGACCTGGTCATTACCAACATAGGAGATAGATGCTCCACACCAGTGGCCACCCCCTCATTGGTCAGGTCTGACCATAAGCAAATCACCCTTGACATCCACATTCCACCCCACCCCCCCCAGTAAGGAATCCTCCTTAAAACAACTTCTCCAAAGCCAACTTCATGCTACTGAAGTCAGAAGTGACAAACTTCATAACACCCACGCAGACGGGATCTGGAAGTTTGACTGCAGAATCCTACACTAAGGCACTGTATGAGCACATCCACTCGTGCATGAATCATGCCATCCCAAATAGAACCAAGATGCTCTTCTCCAAAAAAAGGAAGCCAATCTGGTGGTCCCCTGCTATACTATACAACATTAGGAAGAAACTGCGGCAGAAAAGAGGAAAATCCCAGGATGCAAAAATCTCCCTCACCAGCCTCAGCAAGAAGCTGAGATCCCTCATAAAATCCTCAAAAGCTAGTTACAAAAATAAAATTGCCAAAGATTCCAAAGACAACCAAAAGGCATTCTATAGTCATGTCAAGAATCTAAATGGCAATGTTCAGATCTGCTCTGAGCTACAACAGAATGGCATTAAATATATTGATCCCAAGGATATTGTCAATATCCTAGCAGATCGATTTAGTGCCAACCTCACCCCCCCTCTCACTCCCTAAAGGGCCCATCTCAATACCAAAAGATTGCCAAATTCCGATAATCATGGCCACACAGGCAGAAACCGCACTCTCCAAAGCTAAGAATGCAGCATCCATGGGACCAGATGACATCCCAGGCTGTGTACTACATGAACTACAAAATGAACTGGCACCTTACCTAAGTGTCATGTTTAATCATAGCCTCACCTCAGGCTTTGTGCCCACTGAGTGGTGCACAGCTACAGTTATCCCGCTCCACAAAGGAGGATCCGCCTTGGATCCCGGGAACTACCGTCCCATCAGTCTGACAAGCCTGATCTGCAAGGGCATGGAACGCATTATCATGGAACTTATAAACAAAGACATTGGCAACCTTCAAACACTGGACCCCACCCAGTGTGGAGGGCCGATTTTGTCTCCTGAATCTGACTTGACTTCTTCAAATCAATCTCCAGAGCTGTGGACTAGGGTAAGGCATTCCACACAGCCTATCTGGACCTCGCCAAGGCCTTCGACACCATCCCCCACTCTGGAATAACAGATAAACTTACTAAGCTGGGCATAAATCTCTACGTCACTCGATGGGTTGTCAACTGGCTTACTGACAGAACCCAGACTGTAAAAGTAGCCGACTCCAAATCCAACTCCAGACAAGTGGAGCACCTCAGGGTTCAGTCCTGGGACCACTTTTGTTTGGAATCTACTTCTCTGAAGTACAGGCCAACACTAAGGGACTTTGGCTAACAAAGTTCGCAGATGACGGCAAACTGGGAGCCATTATTGAATCCCCAAATGATGTGGATATTCTACAAAAGGGCCTTACAGAAACAGATGCCTGGTGCCAGAGCCATGGGCTCAAGCTTAATGCCAAGAAATGTATAGTTATCCACTTTGGAAAAAAACATGTACCCATGAATTACCACATAGGTGGTAGGACACTAACCATCGAAAGTGTGATGAGAGACTTAGGGACACAGGTGGACAGTGGTCTCTCACTTTCGATAATTACATCGCCACAACAGTCAGGAAATCCTTCTATGTGGCACAACTCATCACAAAGGGCTTTTCATCCAGAAAAAAGGAGGTCATTGTCCCACTGCACTCATCCCTCATTAGACCCATTATAGAGTATAATGCCCAGTTTGGTATATACCTCACAAGACATTTGCAACAGCTGGAAAGGCCACAGAAATACCTCAAAGAATTGCACGCCTAAAGCAGATGCCATATGCTGACCGTCTAAAAAAAAAACTCCAGCTATACTCTGTGGCATATCGTCTACTCAGAGGCAATCTCTGCTTAACATACAAGGCCATGTCAAACCCTGAGCTGTTGGACATGCTCCACTTAAAGAAATCCCAATCCCTCAGAGCCACACGCTCGAGGGATCTAAACCTTATCATCACAATGAACAAACATGCTGGAGGGATAGGTTCCTGACCCAGAGACTCCCCATACTCTGGAATAGACTGCCCATACATGTCAAGCAGAGCGCCTCATTGGCCCTCTTCAAAAGGAACCTTGATGATTGGATGGGAGATAGGAAATTCGCCCTGGGGATCATGTCAGTCGCCCTGCTAGACAGGGGTCCAGAGAAGTAAATATTGTGGGAAGAAATATCCAGGGAATTGTTATGGCTAGGCTTGCATAGGCCCTAGGGCCGATAGCCTAGTAACAACCTATGAACCTGTACAGTCATTTCAGTATGGTTAGAGCCAGTGGTGCTATGCTTGTGGAGGGCATAATAAAATTGTGACTTCTAAACCCAACAGAACATAGAGAGTGCGCTACAAGACCGAATAAAAGAAGTCAAAGAATAAGTTGTTCAAATGCACAGGATATGCAGTGGGATGGAGTAACAGCCAGAGAGATTAAAACAAAGTTAAGAAAATCTAACTGGAAAACTCCAGGCCCAGGTGCAGTACCTACCTTCTGTTTAAAAGTATTAACATCTTACATGAAGATTTAGCCCCGAGTAAGAACAATCTATATGCACACCCCCGAACACACACCAGCCTGGCTAACAACAGGAAAAACAATACTACTTAAAAGAGTGATCTGCAAGCTATCCTAAAAACTATAGCCCAATAACTTGCCTTCAGACAACATCTAAACTATACAATGGAATTGATACCAACTTAGTTTATAGTCATTTAGAAGAAAACTCAATCATGGCAATAGAACAAAAAGGTAATAAAAGAAAGTCATATGGAACAAAGGATCATTTGATGTTAAAGTCATAGTGGAGAACCGTAAAAAGGGGAAGAATCTAAGTATGGCATAGACAGACTACAAAACAAATTTGACAGTGTCCGACATTCATGGATAAGAGTGCTTACAAATGTATAAGACACTCTCTACACTGATCAATTACATTACAGCGACCATGAAACAGTGACAAACCTCTTTTCGGTTAAGCCACGATAAAGGCCAAATTATTATTCCAGGAACACGGATAAAGGGGATTATTCCAGGGTACTTCCCAAGACAGTCTGGAATAAAGAGTTAAAAAAAAAATAAACAATATTTTAAGAGGAAGCATACCCAGCAGAAAACTATCAGAGGCTAATTTTGGCCAACGAAAGACCGGAATACCTGGTTGACAAAAAAGTAGTACTTGTGGTAACCAGAAACTTGGAATAAATTGCTACCACTCGTGAATACCATCTAAAAATGGAAAGCAGTCAGCTTAGCTTTCCACCCCATCATAAAGACTTGGACTCCTCTGCCAGTGGGGGAAAAAAAAGTAAAAAAAGAAAAGAAAATGTTTCAGAGTCTGCAGGCAGTTGGAGCCACTGCCTCAGAGGCACTCAGTCCGGACTGTGTTTCATGCTACCAGTTTGATTAGCCACTTGTGGATCAGGAGAGGAGTGGCATGGCATTTGCAAGCTTGCAGCTCCTTAGGGGGTGATGGAAATGCATGACTGGGGTATCAGTATCCCATGACTAAATCTAAGGTGGGTTATGAAATGCCCATGCATGCAGTGGCTTCAAGGGGGCAGAGCTGTCCTGAGAAGTTATGTAAACTGAGTTAGTATGCGTCAAAATGGTGCATATTGCCTACTTTGACCTGGCCGAGGCATTTAATACAATAACCCGTTTGGTCATTGTAAATGAAGTCATAAAATTAGACATACACCCATATATTACATGCTGGATTGCCACATGTCTCTCAGATAGGATTCCCTCGATTATATGAAGAGAGATTTTATGGAGCTTTCAGACTGTGTCACAGGCTGGTAGGAGCCTACTATTGAGCAGCATATTACGATCACTGATGATGATACAGATTTTCGCAGAATGTCCAATTCATAAAATTGTGTTTTTTTGGCAAATTAGTGATAAACCAGTAAATACAGAAGTCGGAAAATCATGGCATACATTTAAATTTCAGACTTTATAGCTCTGAGTAAATCTCCTGCTCATTCATATCCTATTATTTTATCAGTCTGTAAGAGCAATACTTAGAAATGGTCCCCATTTTGGGGTCTTTGTCCCACTACCTCTCAGCTGTCCATATTTTTGCAGAACGTTCAAATATTTGGCTCGTATTTCTGGTCTGTTCCTCAAAAATTTGTGGTTTAATCACTGGGATGATCCAAGGATGTAAGCAGTATATAATGACATACATTTGAGTTTCAAACTTCAAATCCTTCAGAAAAAATCAGAAAATGCATTGCATACTGGCACATTATTATTTTGGGCCTTTGCGCCCCTCCACCCCCATTCTGTTGTGCTTTGTCAGATTTATTGTACTAAGAGGTTGAGGGCTATGTATTATCCACATTTCTTGCTCTATCAAGTTGAGAGGTATGATGTCCAGATTTTTTCTTTTAATGTATTGGTCTGTTCTTCATTTATTTTGTGGTTTACTGTAAACCTGACTGAAGTCACCAAACATGAAAGAAATTTGAGCTTCATATCCTTCCGAAAATGCATGCATACTGAAGTCCTGTTATTAAAACAACTTACTAAGTTTATATGCATAGCGTTTATGTCTTGTATTTTGAGCACATTATTTTATTAAAGGGTTAGTCCGGATTTCTTGCTTCAAGAGGTGAAGAGGTGTACCACTGTTTACTTAAAGCTATTTACGATATCTTCATCTAAGAAGTCGCACAGAATGCGAACCCCTTTGTACTGTTGCTGTTTCTGCCACATATTGATCGCTCTCACTCTTCCAAAGCATACACACACATGCAGACAGAAACAAACACGCATGCACAAACACACACGTACATACTAAACTCTTATTTTACATTTACACTCCCTAAACAGCAAAACCGCTGTTTAACAAGTGTAAAACAACTGCTTGCTCGATCTCACTCGTACATTCACGCAGGCGTACTGTCACACACACACACACACACACACACACACACACACACACACACACACACGCTTCTATTTTTTTAATCTTAAATTTCTTGGGTTTTTTTTATTTTTTTTTATTTTACGCTTGATAAACAACAAAACTGTTGCTTAGCCAGCGTAAAATAATGGCAACCGTTAAATTTCTTGGAGTGTGAGGGGTAAGGCATTACCAGTAAGAAAAAAGAAATGCTGCTGGCATAGCTCTCCACAGAACAGACCTGTGCAGGACGACTAAATTTCTACCTCATAACTTGAGTCTGTCCTCATAAAATGCCTGATTTGCTGGCAAATGACCTCTGAGGCACAACATTTTCAGTTAGTTATAGGGTGAAGTTCTGAATAAGTGGAATGGAGACTGTGAGGAAACACAATGCAGCAGCAGATTCAGCATGTTATTATACAACAGCTGCATGCAATCAACCGCATTACAGAATCACAGGATATCATTACACATTATCAGGAAATGAACTAATCTAAAGAAAATGTGATGCATGTACCTGTAGCAAAACAAAAAAAACTCTTTACTCACGAACTGTGTATGTTAGCAATCCCTCACAATAACAAATCTGTCCAGCAACTAGAGTGAATAGAGCAGTTCCACTGTATGTCACCATTGCTTTTTTACTGGTAACAGAAGCAGCTATGAAAACGGCTCATGCATAGCTAATGGCTGGGGCGTTCCCTGGGCGAAGAGACTGGGGAAGGTGGTTTATGGGCGGTCCTTGGGCAGCAGCTGAGGAAAAGGTGAAAAATAATAGAGGGCGTTATTAGCAAATTATTCGAGCGCCCATGTAGTCTCTACAGCTCTGCGAGACCTTTTCAAGCTTAAAGATGGCTCACCGTACCGGAGCTTAAGAACGGGCAATGAAAAAAAGTCAAAAATCATGATTTACCCTAGCAGAAAGCATATGCTACAATGCTACATTCAAAAGATGGGGAGAAAAAACACTTCAGAAATGAGAAAACAAGTGTAGTAGCACATAGTGGTCCTTTAAATTACACAAGAAACAAGGTTTCCTAGGGCTTCCTAGAGCTGTAAGGTAAGTATTTTAGCTCTTAAATTACACCAGTTGTTAGCACTTTATTTTACTAGCTGTAGATTTGCTATTTTTTAATACAATGTTTAGCAAGAGTCCTATAGTTAATGTATTTCTAGGGTTATTTTAAGGTTAGGGGGCAGGGGTAAACTTTTAGTTATGTACTTACCATAACTTCGGATGTATGGGATCCATCTCGCCTACATTCATAACTGATGGGTTCGGAGCCGATCCATCGGCTCCGACTCGGCCAACTAGTATACTAGAACGAAGTCTCTTATTGGCTGGGCTACCCTCTATCCCAGGATGCACCACACCTGCTTCCCCAGATCTTGTTTGTTCGCTTTCATACTTACATGCAAACACAGAAAAATACCAGTTACTCCAACCAACTAAAGTTCTTCAAGAGAAGATCTCCAAATGGACCAACATTTCCTCTAAGTCCGAATGGAAGGGGGGAAGGAGGGAGGGTACGAATGAATGTAGGCGAGCTGGATCCCATACATCCGAAGTTATGGTAAGTACATAACTAAAAGATGTAATGGGATCCTATCTCGCCTACATTCATAACTGATGGGACAGCGTCCCTAGCACCTATATCCCGGGTGGCTCATTGGAAAACACTCCTGAGAACTGTGGAACCAAAGGAAGCCCTGCCTCGAGAAGCCACATCTAGTTTGTAATGAGAAATGAAAGTGTGCGGAGAAGTCCAGGTAGCCGCAGCACAAATATCATCTATTGATAATTTGGAGTGGAATGCTACAGAAGTAGCCATTGCCCTGGTAGAATGAGCCCTGACTGGAAAGGGAAGCTCTTTGTCAGCCTGCGAATAAATGAAACAGATGCAATCTTTAATCCATTTGGCTATGGAGGTTTTAGCCACTGGTTGACCCAACCTGTTTTCTGCAAAGGACACAAACAGTTGATTTGACTTCCGCGTCTGAGTAGTCCTGTTTAAATAAAAATGCAGTTGTCTATGGACATCCAACTGATGAAAGATATATTCTGCGTTATTGGAGAATTTGGGAAAAAATACAGGGAGCTCTAGGGACTGTTGAATGCAGAAAGAAGATGCTACCTTTGGTAAAAAAGAGGGAATTAATTTAAGGGACACTATCTTTGTGAAAAATCAAATAAGGAGGATTAGAACAAAGAGCCTGGAGCTCTGAAACCCGCTTGGCAGTTATGGCCACTAAAAAAGCGGTCCTCCAAGACAGGAATTTCATATCACAGGTAGCTGCTGGTTCAAAGGGGCGGGCAGTTAAGGCAGCCAGGACCATATTTAGGTCCCAAGGGGGCACAGGATGAGATATCGGAGGCCTAAGGAGCCACGCTCCTTTAAGGAAAGACTTGCAAAGCTTGTTTGCCATTAATGAAGGTTCAAGAGAAACATGAAAATTAGAGATGGCCGCTAGCTGAACCTTAACCATGGAAACTGAAGAGCCCAACTGAAAAAGAGAGGCCAGGAAATTTAAGACCTCCGGTACTGGGGCAGTAAGAGGGTCTATACCTCGTCGCTGTGCCCAAAGGGCAAACCTCTTCCATTTGCTGGAATACAGTTTGATAGTGGAAGGTTTGTGAGAAGAGGACAAAATGTGGATAACCTCCAGAGAGAGGGAACTGTCCCTGACTAAGGATGGAAGTGGAGTAACCAAGCAGCTAACCTCAAGGACCTGAGAGATGGGTGAGACTGTCCTGACTGATGAGTCAACAGGTCTGGCACGGGTCCAGAAACCATGGACCTTCCACCGCATACCTCAAGGAAGGGGAACCAAACCTGACGAGGCCAGTGCGGGCAATCAAAATCATGTCGCTCTCCAGGTAAATTGCCTTCTGTATCACCCTCGGCAGGAGGGAACGGAGGAAGGCATAAAGGAGACCGGGGCCAAATGTGGGTTAGAGCGTCCCTGGGAATCTGTCCCTGAGAGAGTCAGAGTGAAGAACTCTCTGCACTTCGCATTGTGGGGGCTGGCAAACAAATCACAGCAAGGGAGACCCCATTTGGCTTAAGATTTTGCAGCCACTCTTTGGTTGAGGACCACTCATTGGGGTAACAGGATAGTCCTGCTTAGTCTGTCCGCAATCACATTGGATTTCCCGGATGTGCGTTGCCATTAGGAAGCGGTTGGTAGCTACCCAGTGCCAAAGTCTCATGGCTTCTCTGCACAGTGGGTACGACCTGGTCCCGCCTTGCTTGTTTATATACCAAACTACCGACATGTTGTTGGATAGGATAGCAATCAGACCTTGCGGGAGAGCGTGATGGAGAGCTTGTAGTACCAGTAGCACCGCTCTCATTTCCAGGATACTGATGTATAAATGCGCTTCCTGGGGTTGCCATGTGCCTTGGACAGACCTGTCCAGATAATGACCACCCCACCCTACCTGGGAGGCGTCCGTGGTCACAGTGGCAACGGGGGAATGAAGGATAAAAGGTCGCCCCTGGTCGAGATTGGATCGGAGGAGCCACCAACGCAGATCTCGACGGCAACTTTCCGTAATCATAACCAAGTGGTTCAAGGGAAGTTCCTGATAGGACCAGTGAATCGAAAGTAGCCATTGCAGCACTCGCATGTGCAGTCTGGCTAAGGAGACTAGGAGAATAGTTGATGCCATCGACCCCAATACCTGCAGAATCAGATTGGCCGGAGCTCTTGATAGGGGGAGGCAGGATAGAACTTGATTCTGCAAAACCTGAATCCTTTCTGCCGGTAAGAAGGCGCGCATCCTTCTTGTGTCTAACTCTGCGCCTATAAAGGTAATACGCTGAGATGGCTGTAGCACAGATTTTTCCCAGTTGAAAGTGATTCCTAGAACGCCCAAGCTGACTGTGGCCATGAGCGACTGAATTAGTAGATGCTTGGAGGTGGCAGTAAAGAGCCAGTCGTCTAGATATGGAAACACTTGGAATCCTAGACTTCTCAGGTGAGCAGTCACCACTGCCAGACACTTGGTGAACACCCTGGGGGCTGTGGTGAGACCAAAGGGCAGTGCTCGAAACTGGAAATGACCATCTCCCAGGCGGAAGCGTAAATGACTCCTGGACTTTTGACTTATCAGAATGTGATAGTAAGCGTCCTTGAGATCTATGGAGCACATCCAGACATCCTTCTCCAATAGTGGGAGAATGGACTGAAGAGTGACCATTCGGAATTTGGACTTTTTCACAAAGCGATTCAATGAACTGAGGCCCAAAATGGGCCTGAAGTCCCCTGTCTTTTTTGGCACTAAAAATAGTCTTGAGTAAGTTCCTGATCTGATCTGGTCGGCGAGGACAGGCTGGATGACTCCTTTTTCTAGCAGCTTTGAAACCTCTATTGCTGCTTGATCCCGCTGACTGGGTGGCACGTCCAGGATTTCCCTGAAGGGAAGGGGGGGCTTGATGAAGGGAATGAGATAGCCTCCGGTAATAATCCGGAGCACCCACTGGTCGCTGTTAATAGTTTCCCAAGCCTGTGGGTGTTCCGCAAAACGACCCCCGACTGGCTCCGGAGTTGCACAGTCGGGCACCAACTCAGGGACGGTGAGCGTAGGAGGAACCACGAAAGGAATCGCGGTCTCCAGAGTTACGGGGGCCTCTGCCACCTCTGGGACGGCATCTTCCCAAATCCCCCCCCCGCCTCTAGAGGGGGGATCACTGGGTGGAGTAGGGAAAGACCTCTGAGTTTTCCTGAACCACATTTTCCCTCCTCTCTGGGCCTTGGGGTAAGGCCTAGAGGGAGCAGAAAAACGGGCCCCAACGGCAGTCAAGGTCTTGCCCTCCTGCTCGCACCGAGTCAGTGTGTCCTTCACCTTGGGTCCAAACAAAGAGGACCCATCAAAAGGGGCGTCGGCGAAGGAAGACTTGAAGGCCTCCCGCAAAGGAACACAAGCGTAACCAGGCATGTCTCCTAAGGGCCACGCCTGTTCCCGTTGCTCTACTCGCCCCCTCAGCCGCATACGAGATGAGCCTCATGGACGAGTTCACAATGGATGATAAGGTAGTCATCTGGGTGCCAACAGTGTGGGCTAACGCCTCAGGTAGATTACCTGTGAGGGACTCACCTAGCTCTTTAAGGAGGTCCCTTTGGAGCCTATTAAATGACACAGGTAATTCAGCGACCGTAAGGTAAAGGCCGCTGAAGAAAGGGTATGCTTCCCGTACCTATCCATGCTCCTGGAATCCTTATTAGGAGGGTGGATAGACGTTGAAGCCTCTGCCACGTCCTGCTGTGTGGCAGATGCCACCACCATCGCATCTACAGGAACTCCTTCGTTAAAATTCCTTTTTGGCGGGAGCTGAAAGGAATTTGTTGGAATCTTACAGGCACCCGGTTCCACAGAGTCAGGGTGCTCCCAAGCCCTTCGAGAAATTAAATCAAGTAACTCGAAGGCGGAGACACCCAGGAGGCAGAGGGCTGGGCCCCGAGGCCTTGAGGGAAGACTGACTCCTCAGCGGAAGGGGTTTTGGCCTGCCAATCTCCTCTCTGTCTCGAATCTCAAGGATATCCGAGAAAGAGACATCATCTGGAAGATGATTTTGGGGACCCTCCGCATCATCGAGGTCAGTGTCAGATGTGATAGACTCATCTTGGGAGTCCACGTGCTTCCTCTTGCACAATTTCTTCCGTGGAGGCTCATCGAAGCGGTTTCGGACGGACCCCGGAAGAAGGGAACTCTCCTCCACGGGGGTATCCTCAGGCCCTGGGACCCCACTGTCATGGGACTGCAGTGCCAGAAGCACCAGTCTCGGTCTAGGGGCGGTGAGATGGAAACCTGCTGAGCGGCAAGGACATGGCCAGCGTGCTCTCATGGCCTCAAAGGCAGGACCTCCAGACTCCATGGAGGTCACTGGCCGAGACCACGACGGCACTAATCCCGCAGCCGATGCTCGAGGGAAGACTAGGCACCGAGGCACCTAGCTCCAAGATGTTCCCTCGGCCCGGCTGAGAAGTCGATACCGAACCCGAGGACAGTGTAGGAACAATGGTCGGAACCGATAAACTCGAAGGGTCTCGGTTCCGACTGTAGCTCCGCCTTGCTCCACCATCACCGACTCCAGCGGCTCTGAGGGTTGGAGGAGGAATCAAAGCTTCGAGGGGGTTGGCTCCGGGGCGAATGGGCTGGAGCGAGACCATTTTTTAAAACCAGAGACTGGAAAAGCCTCTGAATAACTCTATCCAAATCGAATCAGATAATTTGGAGGATCTAGAGGAAATAGAAAGGGGCGAGGCGACTTCTCTCTCGGCTCAGACAAGTAGGAGACGGTTCGAAAGGGCTCCAACACTATCGGCGCGGATCCGACACAGTATGAATAAGGATCGGCGCCGAAGGAGCTTTGAGCCGAGGGGAAGAGTCTGAGCTGCACACCTCCATCGGCTCGAGACCAATGGAACCGAGGGAGGTGATTACTTCGATGCTCCAACCTGCGGCTCCGAAACTAATGGAGCCGAGGAAAGAGGCATCGAGGCAGACCCTTCGACCCTCAGCTCCGAAGTCAGTGGAGCCGAGGAAGAAGAGGTCGACCTATGCTTCTTAGTAGTCGGCTCCGACAGACTGGTCGGAGCAGACGACCTTTTCTTTTTAGAAGCAGTAGCAGAAGATGAAGCCAAAGCTTCCTCAAAGGAGGGCTTAAGGCCCTTAAGGATTAATTTATTTTTGCGTTCTTGAAGAACCCTAGCAGAAAAGGCATGGCAAACACTACATGTCTCTTGCAAATGCTTTGGCCCTAAACAATAAACGCAAATGGCATGACTATCCGTGATGGACATTTTCTAATTGCACTTAGTGCACTTTTTAAAACCAGATTTCTGCTCTTTAGACATTTTCACCAACAGACTAATGGAATAGTGAAACAATCTAACTGCCACACAAAAAACAGTACTTCACCAAAACTTTAAAGCGCGAGAATAGGGCGCAAGCCCTCTGAACACAAGATTTACCTCACAACAAAGGGAACACAACAACGGGCAAAAGCCCTCTAACTTAAACGGGCTTTACCCAGAGAAGAAAAAGGAATAAAAACAGACAACACACTCACTCCACTAAGAAGGGCAAAGGCCCTCTAACTTAAACGGGCCTTGCCCGAAGTACCAACAGATACAAAAAAAAAAAAAAAAAAAATGCCAATAACACTCAAACAATACACAAACTTAAAAATAGCTGTTAAAACAGCTGTTGATTGAATTTATGAGGAAACCCCAGGTCAAAAGACCAGAAAAAAGAAGAAAATACACTTAGCTCCAGCCAAGTCGAGACCACGTCTAGCTTGATAAAGCGGCAAATGAGATCTGGGGAAGCAGGTGTGGTGCATCCTGGGATAGAGGGTAGCCCAGCCAATAAGAGACTTCGTTCTAGTATACTGGTTGGCCGAGTCGGAGCCGATGGATCGGCTCCGAACCCATCAGTTATGAATGTAGGCGAGATAGGATCCCATTACATCTACACTTTAGCTAGTGTTGGGAGTTGGCCAATTTGTAATAGGGACAAACTTGTAGGTGCTTTAGACCCCAGTCAGCAGCGTACAGCTTATAATGGTAAACAATAAAAAATCTCCACCTTTTCACTCTGTAGTGGGCTGACTTCAGAGTACTGTATTCAGCAGGGTAGCTTCCTTCTTGGGCAGAGAGCACTGTTTTGGGAGTTTATATCAAGGGAGCTACCTGGAAATTAGAGTAGAGCAGGTTAATTAAATGTGTAGGTTAGAAGCAATACAGCTTAATAATTACAGACCAAGAAGTATAGAATTAAGTTCAGCTGATGCCAGGGATAGGGGACTGCAAGTAAGACATAGGCATGCATAAACGGCTACTGCTCTTCTTTTTACAACCCAGATTACATCAGTGTAAGCTATTCCTCCTATACATCACAGCCAATCAAAAATGGCTTTTAAGAAGCACAGAGCAGTAGCTATGCACCTCACTTCATGTGTTCTTTCCAGAATATTCTTGAAGTTTCTGTCATGTTCGACTTCACCACTGCCTCCTACTAGAATAAAATCTACTATAATAGCACAAAGACAGCCAGAAAAAAATTGCTCCATTGCACGCTGAAAGGCTACACTGGCAGAATTTATTCCAAATGGCATTCTCAGAAATCTGTATCTTCCAAATGGCATACTGAATGTGGTTAACAATGAAGATTTTCAGTCAAGCAAAATTTGCCAAAATGAACACACTGCATGTAGGACAGAAAAAACAGTGGAATTTGGCATGAGGGCAGCAACTTCTTCGACTGTGTGCATTGGATGATGAGGCCAGTTTAATGATTTCAATGTGCCTTATTTGATTTACAAAACCTTTTGAAATGATTCCACTTACTGCAAGAAGGACAAAGCTGATCAAAAGCCAAGCACTTTTCTCTTCTGGGTTTGTGATCTCCACCACAGTTACAACAGCTGACTATAAAACTAGGTGGGGGCACATGTTTTGACTTTGCTGACTCATCCATATGCTTCACTGAGTATGCTCTGGGATTTGCTGTTACAAGACCTGAAGTAGCTGCCTTGTGCTTGGGCCTGTTTCTTGTAACCACATGCTACATACTATTAACATGAGCTTTTTCACTGTGCCTTGTGCAGCTATTCTCATTTGTAAGTATACTTGTCTGTTTTTCTGTAAGCTTGTGAATCTGACATCTCAATGGCCTTACTCAAAGTTAAATCACTGTCTCTAAGCAAAGTCTTCCTCAATGTGTCATTATTAATACCACACACAAGCCTGTCTTATTCAACCCATCTCTCAAATCACCATACCTGCACATTTTAACCTTATTTCTCAAGTCAGTTATATATGGTGGAAAAGATTCACCAGGCTTTTGATCCCTTGTGTAAAATAAGTGCAGTTCCATTGCAATATTTGTTTGAGGGTTAAACATTTCACTA
Organism: Protopterus annectens; assembly: GCF_019279795.1. Lineage (NCBI taxonomy): Eukaryota > Metazoa > Chordata > Ceratodontiformes > Protopteridae > Protopterus > Protopterus annectens. Next base: position 5,326,286 of record NC_056748.1, on the reverse strand, counting down.
ACTTTATGTTTTAAGCATTCCGGGTCTCCCTTTGTTTCACCAGTACCACTATATGGCGGTTTTCCCCCTCCCCTGCAACACAGCAGGTGCATATGTGATGACTGGGGAGAGATGGGCAAAGGCTGCCAGCCTAGTCAAACAGAATTTAATATATAATTCCATCAACTGTATAAATAAGTGTAATAAAACA
>NC_056748.1:5248912-5325596 GCF_019279795.1 Protopterus annectens | reverse complement strand
GTCTCCCATGACCACGCGTTTGGACCATCTTTCCCATGAAATGCCCACCCCAGCTGGGAAGCATTTGTGGTCACTGTGGCTACAGGGGGAGAAGGAAAGAAAGGTCTGCCCAGAAAGAGGTAGCCTGACTGGATCCACCAGCAAACATGACGTTTGCAAACTGGAGTGAGTTTTATTTGAAATGATAAAGGCTGGTAAAGAATGGACCACTGAACCACCAGTGTCCATTGAAGGAGTCGCACAAAGAATCTTGCTACAGGAACTAGAAGAATAGGAGCTGACATTGTCCAAGAGCTTGTAACACTAATATTGCTGGAGGGGACGGATGAGACTATGTCCCGCACCTGATTTCTCAGTGATGTGATGCGATGAAGAGGTAATGATGCCACTTGAGTTATAGTATCCAGTTGAGTTCCTATAAAGTCCACAGTCTGTAAAGAGTCTGCTTCAATATGGTAAGGTTTACTGTAATGTCTTGGGAGGTGGAGATCTAAAGCAAGTAATCTCTGGCTTGCAGAAGTTGATGCCTGGCTGGTGCAGAGAGAAGCCAATCGTCGAGATAGGAAAACACCTGGAATCCTTTAAATTTCAAGTGAGCTGCCATGACTGCCATGTATTTGGTGAACACCCTGGGGGCTATGGCGAGTCCAAAAGGCAGTGCTCTGAATTGGTAATGACTGGCTCCCAGCCAAAAGTGGAGATGTCTCCTGGAGCTCCTGTCTATTTTGAAATGAAAGTATGCATCCTGGAGATCTACAGAGCACATCCAATCATCCTTGCGAGGATGGAATGAACTGTAACCATTTGGAACTCTGACTTCTTTACATACTGATTCAGACTGCTTCAAACCAGAACTGGTCTCAGGTCCCCCGTTTTCTTTGGCACCAAAAAGAAGCGGAAGTAAGTTCCAAATCCTACTGGTTCAGGTGGGACCTCCTGGATGATTCTCTCTTTTTTTTTTTCTAGCAGCTTTTGAATCTCTTCAGCTGTGCATTCCCTCTGACTGGATGGAATGTCAGGGATATTCTTCATTGGGACAGGAGGTGGAACGGAAGAGGGTATGTAGTAATCTCTAGATATTATATTTAGCACTCATGCATTGTTTGTGATACTTGTCCAGGCATCCAGGTGCAGGGAAAAAAAAAACAACTTCCTCCAGAGTTGGACAACGATTCAGGGGCGCTGATAGGGCCCAGCAGAGGAATCATCTCTGAAGCAATGATTTTGCAGACCCCCCCCCCCCTCTTTTGCCTATGGGGTGAAATCTGCCACTGAAACAAACTCCTCTGCCTCCTGAGGAAGTATCCCCGTGCAAATCCCAGAAAGGTCCCAGAGATTTCCAGAACCACATTTTCTTACCACCTCGCTGATTTCCAGAAAAAGGTACACTGAGGGGCAGAAAACTTGATTCCCACTGCAGATAGGGTATTTCCTTCCTGTTCACTGTGGGTAAGCGTATCCTTCACTGATGGCCCGAAGAAGGAGCAGCCATCAAAGGTGGCATTCACAAAATATGCCTTAAAGGGTTTTGCAAAGTCACACAGTCTCATCCAGGCATGTCTCCTAATGACTATGTTTGAAATGGCTGCTCTTGAGGCACCCTCCACTGTATGCGAGATCAGCCTCATTGACGAATTGGCAATGGATGAAAGAGTAGCCAGCTGAGTAGAAACCTTCTTGAGATCCTCTGCAGACATAGATTCAGAGACAGAGATGAAAGCTCCTTGATCAAATCTCTCTGTAGATGTTTAAAATTTACTAGGTAATTTAAAGACTTTACCACAAATGTGGCTGAGGCATAAATGCACTTTCCAAATCTGTCCATCACTCTGGACTCCCTGTTCGGTGAATGCACAGAGAATGTTTTTACCAATAGCTCCTCCTTAGTGGCCGGAGCCACAACTATGCCATCTGTGACAAACCGAAATGCTGCCAGCACACCTATCTGGAATTTTCTAAATAATTATATGTCACTTGAAAATATTAATATGGTTTATACAGAAATGTGACACAGCTAGCCCAGCTATCTGGTATTTTGCAAATAATTCGATGTCATTTGTGAATATTAATATGATTTATATGCTTGTCTTACAAATGTAAGAACTATATGTTATGTGAACATTAAACTACTGGGACAAAAGTGTGTGTTGAAAGGATAGTTGTATAAGAACTTATCATAACCTTAGACGTCCTTCTCTTCCATGTTGCAGAATTAATAACAGTAGGGAGGTCGCTGCCTGCAGCACCGGACATCCTGCCAGTATACCAAAGTCTTTGGAGCTGGGAGTACATGTGGCATCTGATGTCAGAGCAATAAACCGACGTACGCCATAAAAGTGACGTCTGCACGTATCCCCTTCAGAATGGACTGCCGCACACAGTAGTACCCTGTTAAGTAGGAAGAGGAGAGATAAAAAGGCCTTTCAGACTCACATGTAGGAGCAGACCAGAGGGTGTTTAAGAGGCCTGTGTCTGCTGCTGAGGTTAACTGGCTGGAGGACTATATGTCCCCCAGGTAATAATAGATGAAAAAAGGTAAGGAGAGTAAAAAAGAGGGGGTAGGAGAGAGAGACTGAATACTGCAACATGGAAGAGAAGGACATCTAAGGTTATGGTAAGTTCTTACACAACTATTCTATGTCCTTCTATTCTCATGTTGCAGTATTCATAAAGTACAGTTGTGTACACTTACCATAAATGTAGATGTTCGAGTGTATTCACTGTTGCAGTCATCACACTTTGGTTATCTGCCTGCAGGTAGCCCTCAGTTGGCCCGAATACCAGAGTCTTGGGATTTCTGTGTCGGATGCTGTCACCTCTTCCATGAAGTCAGGGGTATAAAACATGCAGCCGATGCCATTACATCAGTTTTTCTTGCCCCAGATGTCAGCAGCCCCCAAAATAAGAAGCAATTACATGGTGTGGAACACCTCCAGTAAAAAGTAAATACCACTGCCATAAGATATGGCCAAAAAGAGCAAGGGCAGAAAGCATAGAGAAGTTAGGGGGCTGGAGGGAGGGTAACCAGGACTGCAACAGTGAATACACTCGAACATCTACATTTATGGTAAGTGTACACAACTGTACTATGTTCTCATCACACTTGGGTTGATTCCCAAAGCTGAGGAAGGGTGGAGGCAGTCGAGAAGTATTAGGGCTGGCTAGCAGGCCTTGTAAGACTGCTGCAGCAAATCCAGCTCTGGATTTAGAAAAGACAGATAAGTGGTAATGCTTGGTGAAGGTGTGTACTGAACTCCAGGTTGCAGCTTCCAGGATGTCCCTGGTAGGGACTCCCCTGAGAAATGCTGTAGAGGTTGAGGTAGCCCTAGTGGAATGAGTTCTGATCCCTTGTGGGGTAGGTTTTCCATGGTGTTTGCAGCAGAAATGGATGCAGTGTGCTATCAATTTGGAAATGGTTTGCTTTGAAACGGCCTCGCCCTCTGCCCCTGTAGCAAAGCTGACCAGCAGCTGGTCAGATTTTCTGAAAGGTTTAGTCCTGTCAAGATATAACCTGAGCTGTCTGTGCACGTCCAAGGAGTGCAGGATCCTTTCCCCTTTATTCTGAGGATTAGAGAAAAAAGACTGGTAAATGGAAGGATTGGTTTAAAGCCACACTGGATTCCACCTTGGGCATAAATTATGGGTTAGTCCTGAGGGAAACCCTGTCAGCATGGGAAATAATGAAGGGTTCCACAGCCATTAGTGCCAGTAACTCAGATACTCTTCATGCTGAAGTGATGGCTAGAAGTAGGGCTGTTTTCCAAGAGAGGAATTTTAATGCTGCTGCAGCAGCAGGCTCAAAAGTGGGAAGCGTGAGCTTCTCTAGTACAAAGTTAAGGTCCCAGGCAGGGGTGGGTGCTCTCCTCGGGGCCCTTAAATTGTTAGCTCCTCTCAGGAACTGTTTGATGAGAGGGTGAGAGAGGAGAGGTGGCTCAGTATTGTAATGAGCTGAGTTGGCAGAGGCATGAATCCTAATTGATGAGAAGGATAGGCCTCTGTGGAGCAGCTTTGCTAGGTAATCTCGGGTTTGAGGTAAGGTGGGCACGGCTGTGTCCTTTCCTTGAGACTGGCTCCAAGAACAATATCTTTTCCACTTTTCTGAATAGGATTTCCTAGTACTAGGCCTTCTGCTCTCCAGGATGACATCCAGCACCGGTTTGCTGAGGGTTGCTGGTGGTGTATTCAGGGGATAAGCCAGGCTGCAAGGTTCAGGGTTTGCAGCTGCAGATGCAAAATCTGTCCCTCCTGCTGGGAGTGCAGGGAGGGGGTCTGATGTAGGTGCCAGGGTGGCACTGCTGTCAGACTGCATAGAAGTGGGTACTAGTGCTGGCATGGCCAGTCTGGGGCAATAAGGATTGTCCTTGGTCTGTCCTGTTTGATCTTGAGTAGTACTTTTGAGAGGAAGGGCAGAGGGGGATAGGCATAAATTGAGAGGTTTTCTCATGTAAAGGATAGTGCATCCACTTTCCATGCTTTGCTGTGAGGATTTCTGCTGCCAAATTTGCGCACTTGATGGTTTTGGGGGGAGGCAAAGAGGTCCACCTCTGGTGTCCCCCACCTGTGGATTAGAAGTTTGAATGAGACGGGTTCCAGTTTCCACTCGTGTGGGTCCAGTAGATTTCTGCTTAAGTCGTCTGCCAGTGAATTTTATTTGCCTGGCAGGAATTGAGGTTGCAGGTGCTGTGATCCACAGGGCCATGGCTAACCTGCAGAGTGGGTAGGATTGAGTTCCCCCTGCTTGTTTGTGTGTCACATAATTGTGGTGTTGTCTGTCTATCAGTTGTTGTCCAGGAAGGATAAGGTATTTGAAGGCTGTCAGAGCATTCTGTACAGTTAACATTTCTTTTTGATTGATATGCCGGGGAATTTGTCCTGGGCTCCATTTGCCCTGAATGCATTTGCCTGCCATGTGAGCACCCCCCCCCATGCATGGTCTGATGCGTCTGTTGTCAGGGTTTGGATGGCAAGAGGTTGAGTGAAAGAAAGTCCCTTGTTGTGGTTGCATGCCTCTGCTCACCAAAGGAACTCTGCCCTTAGACAAGAAATGATAGGAATCAGTGTTTTCAGGTCCTGAGAATGTTGACACCAGAGACTTTTTAAGTACCATTGAAGTTTCCTCATATGCAGTCTTGCATATGGAATTAGTAGAATGCATGAGGCCATGAACCGTAGGGCTTGCAGTATTTTTTTTGCAGATAGCTGGGTTTTGGTGGACATTAGTTTGAAGTAGTTTGTCAAATAAACCTGTTTTTCTGGAGTGAGGAATGCCATCTGGAAAGTTGCGTTCAAGCTGGCTCCCAGAAATACAATCTTATGGCTGGGCACCAGTTGTGGTTTCTTTTCATTGATGGTGTACCCCAGAGAAGTTAGGAGTCTATTTACGAATGCCAGGTGCTGAAGTAGCAATTCCTGACTGCCCGCCTGAATCAGGCAATCGTCCAAGTATGGGTAAATTTGAATATTTCTCTGCCTGCAGTATGCAATGGCTGGAGCCAGGCATTTTGTGAATACCCTGGGCACATTACATAAGCCAAAGGGAAGTGCAGAGAACTGTTAGTGCATACAGCCTGCCCTGAAACGTAGATATTTCCTGCAAGATTCCTTTATGGGGATGTGCAGATAAGCTTCTTTTAAGTCTAGGGTGACTAGCCAGGAGTTCTTGGCTAGCATAGGAAGAAGCTGTTGCAGTGTAAGCATTTTGAATTTTGGGACCACCAGGAAGGTGTTGAGAACTGACAGATCCAGTATAGGGCGTCAAGAGCTCTCACTTCTGGGCACCAGGAACAGTCTGGAGTAGAAACCCTGTCCCCTTTGCTCTATTGGAGCAGGTTGAATAGCTCTGATACTGCAAGAGAAAGTACTTGCTATTGAGCCTGCACCCACTGGTTTGGAGGAAGGTTTGGCAACCCGCTTGGGGTTGGCAGTGAGTGGAAATAGAATCTGTATCCCTGGGATACAATGTTCAGGACCCATCCGTCCTTGGTAATGGACATCCCGTTTTTTGCATGCAGGGCGAGTTCTCCTCCTATGGGTGCAAGTACTTGGGCATGGTTGGGAAGGATGATAGACAAGTCATTGTGAACTTCCCATGAGGGGGTGGCTTACCACTCCCTGTTTTTGAGGTGGGAGCACTCCATTGTTTAGATCTCTGCATCCCCTGAGACTGCAGTTTTGGTGGTCTGTTGATCCTGGGTTTGGACTGAGAAGGCCTGGGAGGGACTGGAAAGGACGAGTTTTTGGAAGGCCAATGCCTGCTGAATCTAGGTGGCTGCACCTGTAAGAGATCTTTAACATTTTGCAAAGATTTAGCATTTTCCTCCATCTTTTTAAGAACTAATTCTGCTTTTGTGCTAAAGAAACATTCCTGGTTTAATGGAGCATCTAGTAATTTTGCTTTGACATGGTCTGGCCATATTTGTTCCTTCAGCCAAGCATGTCTTCTCAGTACAGACCCAGTGACAGCAGCCCTGCAAGATGCTTCTAAGGTATCAAAACCACACTGCAAAGTATGTTTGTTAACTTGGTTTGCAGAATGCAGTAACTCTTGTAAATCTTTATTTTTCTGTACAATCTGGAAGCAACAACATTTTTTGTTTAATTATTTCCATAGTATGCTGCTGGTACTTCAGCATGTGAAACTGGCAATTCAAAGCCCTGATGGCAAGAGTTGCAGAGGTATATACCTTCTTACCCAATCTGTCTAAAGCTCTAGAATCCCTGTCCGAAGGGGTAGGGTTTTTGGCTGTAGTAGTCTTAAAGCCTTTAGGTCCCTGGGAAATGGTCTCTGGATCCAGAAAGAGAAATTTGTGAGAGTCGGGTACTCTGTAGTACCTGTCAGGCTTTCTTGGAGCTGGTGGTAAAGTATCAGGAGTAAGACTGGATTCCATGAAGACATCATCTACAATATCCAGGACAGGGGGTATAGCTAGAGGCCTGTGCTGAGGCAAGTTTAAAAATTCTCCGAGTCTCTTTTTGGACTTAGGGTAGTCCTGGCATTCACAGCGGAAATACTCTCTTAAGGTATGCAAGTTTCACCAAAAGAAAAATCCTCCGGAGGGGGGAAGAGGGAATGGATTGCTCTGCATCTGAATCCTCATAGGTAGAAAAGGGTATGTTCTGGTAATCAGAGGGATCAGAGTCATCGGACTCATGGTCTGTAGAATCAGAAGGAAAAAAATTCTTTGTCTTTTAGAGGGGAAAGGCTGGCTTCCCCTAATTAAAGTTATAAGGTCTTCAGCATTCTAAGGATTTGTTTCTGTGGCATGGGAGCTAGAGCATGCGCTTTGGTCGTTGGTTTTCTAGGCGTAGTGCGAACTCTGGGCCTCAGAAACTAGTTTTAGTCAAAAACGAAGTAGTTGGTTTAATATGAACATCGGAAGGTCAGAATACACCCTCAGAAGATGGTGCCTGCACAGTGGCTCCGGACCCATCTAAGATAGACATTCGCAGGTTCCATAGTCGAAGAAGCATCTTGCGGCATACCGGACTCCGAATGGGTCTCAGTAGAGGCCTGCGAATCTGCAGAAACGGGTATCAGGGGCTGCAAAAGTGCCTCACTGAGTACCGGCGGACTGGCAACTAGCTTAAAGGAAGCGTCAGCAGTTTTAGACTTATGCGGTCTGTCTCTGTCTTTATCCTTATGTTTTTTCGGAAGATCAGTAGTCGGATGGCTTATCGAAGCCATTTCAGAATACGGTGAACGAGAGCGAAAGAATTTAGTGACAAAAATAGCCTGACGATGAATAGTTCGGGAGTTGAACAAGGCACAAAACCGACAGAGAGGAACGTTGTGGTCTGGGCCTAAACAGGTGATGCAGTAAGAATGAAAATCTCTGCGAGGTATTTGCTTTCCAAGGGAAGACAATTGTTAACTTTTTCTGACATTGGTTAGAGCAAGAAAAAGGATCCCCAACAGGGAACTTGGCTTTAGAAGACTTCAAGTTTGAAACTCGAATAACAAAAATTTCAGGTTGCGGCCGACCAGCACTTGCGAACTGCTTCAGGCTCCACTTGGCAAGAAAAGCTGATGTAATGGTGTCGGCTGCATGTTTTATACCCCTGACGTCCTGATGTCATGGAAGAGGCGACAGCATCCGACTCAGAAATCCCATGACTCTGGTATTCGGGCTGACTGAGGGCTACCTGTAGGCAGATAACCCAAGTGTGATGACTGCAAGAGTGAAACATGAACATCAGTAGGGAGAGTACCAGAGCTGTTGGATATGAGCCTGGGTGGAAGGATGTGGTCCCTGATCAATGAGACTTTGTAGGATAGATCAAGCATAAGCAGTTCTAGCCCTGGAGAACAAATCTAATTTGTAATGCTTGGTAAGTATGAACTGATGCCCAAGTAGCCGCTTGTAGGATCGAGGCATAGTCTACTCCTTTGAAAAAGGCAGCCGAGGAAGCAGTTGCTCTGGTGGAATGGGCTTTAACATTCACAGATAAAACTTTGCCATGAAGGGAATAATATGTACAGATGGCCTTGGAGATCCAAGAAGACAGTCTTGTTTAGAGACTGCCTTCCCTAAAACCCTTGGGTGAAAGGAAATGAAAAGCTGGTCAGACTTTGATAGGTATTACTTAGACAAATCCAAACCTATGTTGTCTGTGGACGTCTAAAGAATGCAGAGTTCTTTCTGAAAAATTTTGAGCTTGAGGGTAGAAAACAGGCAGGTTAATGGTCTGATTCAGTGAAAGCTCATTAACCACCTTAGGCATAAAGGAAGGGTTACTCTTAAGAGAGACTCTGTCCTTATGGAAGATAAGGTAAGGAGGAATGCCCATCAGAGCTTGTATTTCTGATACCCTCCTGTGGATGTGAGGGCCACCAGCAGAACTGTTTTCAAGGTATATAGCTTCAGGGATACTGAGTGTGCTGGCTCAAAAGGTGGCAAGGTAAGTTTCTCAAGTACAAAATTCAAGTGCCAAGGTGGAGGTATAGATTTGTGAGGGGGTCTGATATGGAGGACCCCTTTTAGGAATAGCTTAACCTCTAACTTGGATGCCAAAGGAGGAACCAAAGGCAGGCAGGCAGGCAGAAATGGCAGACAAGAGGACTTTAAATGAAGAATACGTTAGTCCTGAATGAAGGAGCTCACACAAGTAAGAAAGGACCATAGGTACAGGAATGAGTAAAGGGTCCTAGTTTTCCTTTTGACACCATCTGGAGAATCTTCCATGTTTACACAATTTCTCCTTGTGCTAGGCTTTCTGGCCTCCTTCAGGACATTAAGTATGCTCTCTGAATATAGGTGTCTGAAGGGGATTAGAACCCTATCATCCATAAGGTCAGTCTGAGATTGGTCATCTGAGAATGTACTAGGAATGTGTGAACAGGTCTAATCGGTGGGGTAACCTGTGATGATTACCCTTGGCTAGAAGGTGGAGAAGGGAAAACCAATACTGTCTTGGCCAAAAGAGGGTCACCAGCAGGAGTTTTGGTTTGTCCCTCTGAAAGTGTGAATGGGTGAAAGGCATATAGATACATCCCCACCCAAGAAAACGAGAAGGCGTCCACTTTCCAAGCTTGAGGATGTGGACCTCTTGTGCAAAACACAGGCATTTGTCATTTCTGGGAGGAGGCAAACAGATCTGCTTGCAGAGTACCCCACTTGTGAATAAGATCCAGGAACACCTCTCTGTGAAGCACCCATTCGTGAGAGGGTGCAGACGTCCTGCTGAGAGTATCTGCCATAACATTCTCTGTTGAACGAATGTACACTGCTTGCAGGTGGATATAAAGTATTGATGCTAAGGTCCAAATCTGTATGGCTAGACTGCAGAGAGGGTAAGATCACATCCCCCCTGTTTATGTACCACAGGACAGTCACATTGTCTGCGATTAAACCAAGTAAAAGCCAGCAAAGGTACAAAAAAGAACTATAAACTCCAAACAAGTACCCTTGACAGGAAAATACAGCAGTCAATTGTTCTTTGATGCAAAAATCCAAGTATAATTCACACAAGCAGCTTCCATGGTTTAAAATCAAAGCACATAAAGCCACAAACGCCCTTCACCAACTCAGCATTTTCGTCTAGTTAAAACAGACTTCATCAATAGTATTTCTGCGTCTGTTGCTGATGCTCCAGGACTGACATGAGGTCGTCAGGGGTATAAAAACAGGCATCTGATGCCATTACATCAGTTTTTCTTGTCCCAAATGTCAGAAGCCCCACAAATAGGGAGCTAAGTTATGGTGGAAAAAAACACCACCAGTAAAAAAGTAAATACCAATAGCCCTGAAAGGCTTGAGTAATTGAGATACTGAAGGAGAGGGAGAGAGAGAGCGAGAGAGACAAGGGGGCTGCAGGGTGGGAAACCAGGACTACAACAGTGAATACACTAGAACATCTACATTTATGGTAAGTGTACAAAACTGTACTATGTTCTTCATGTTTCACTGTTGCAGTCATCACATTTGGGTTAATTCCAAAGCTGAAGAAAGGGTGGAGGCAGTCAAGAAGAATTGGGGCTGGCAAGTATGCCCTGCAGGACTGCTGTTGCAAAACCCGCCCTAGATTTGGAAATGATAGGCAGGTGGTAATGTTTGGTGAAGGTGTGAACAGTACTCCAGGTAGCAGTTTCCAGAATGTCCCTGGTAGGAACTCCCCTGAGGAATGCAGTAGAGGTAAAAGTTGCCTTGGTGGAGTGCGTTCTGACCCCCTGAGGGGTTGGTTTCCCCATGGTGTTTGTAACAGAAATGGATACAGTGTGCTATCAATTTGGTTTGTTTTGATATGGCCTTGCCCTCTGCCCCTGGTGAAAAACTGACTAGTAACAGGTCAGATTTCCTGAAGGACTTTGTCCTATTAAGGTAGAATCTGAGCTGTCTGTGCACGTTCAAAGAGTGCAGGATCCTTTCCCCTTTATTTTGAGGATTAGGGAAGAAGGTTGGCAAATGGATCGATTGGTTGAGAGCTACACCGGACACCACTTTAGGCATAAAAGTAGTGTTAGTCCTGACGGAGACCCTATCAGCATGAAAAATAATGAAGGGTTCCACAGCCATAAGAACTTGTGGCTCAGACACTCTTCTTGATGAGGTAAAGGCCAGAAGAAAGGCTGTTTTCCAAGAAAGGAATTTTAACTCTGCTGACACTGCAGGGTCAAAGGGTGGGTAGCGTGAGCTTTTCCAGTATAAAGTTAAGGTCCCAAGCAGGGGTGGGGTCTCTCCTTGGTGGCCTTAAGTTGTTGGCCTCTCTCAGGAACTGTTTGATGAGAGAGTGAGAGAAGAGAGGTGGCTCAGTGTTGTAATGAGCCAAGATGGCAGAGGCATGGATCTTAATGGAAGAGAAGGATAGGCCTCTGTGGAGTATATCTGCTAGGTAATCCAGGATTAGAGGTAAGGAGGGCAAGTGCTGTTCCCACTCCTTTAGGCTGAATTCAGTAACAATACCTTTTCCATTTATCAGCAGAGGATTTCCTTGTACTGGGTCTTCCGGCTTCAAGAATGACATCCAGCACCTGCCTGCTTAGGCTGGTCACTGGGGGAGAATAAATTCAAGGGTTAAGGCAGGCTGCAAGGCTCAGGGTTTGCAGTTGTAGATGCAAGATCTGTCCCTCCTGCTGAGTGAGGAGGGTTGGGATCTGGGGTAGGTGCCATGGTGACAATGGTGACAGGCTGCGAAGTAATGGGTACCAGTGCTGGGGTGGCTTGTCTGAGGCATTCAGGATTGCCCTTGTTCTGTTCTGTCTGATCTTGAGTAATATTCTTGTAAGGAGAGGCAGAGGGGTAAATGCATAGATTGAGAGGTTTACCCACTGCAAGGGCAGAGTATCCACTTTCCAGGCCCTGCAGTGAGGTGTCCTGGTGCAGAATTTGCTGAGCTGGTGATTGTAGGTGGAGGTAAAAAGGTCCACCTCTGGGATCCCCCATTTTTGGGTGAGAATGCTGAAAGTGCTGGGGTCTAAACGCCACTCATGTGGGTCTAGGAGTTTTCTGCTTAAATTGTCTGCCAGAGAGTTTTGTTTGCCTGACAGGAATTGAGCTTGTAGATGGATATGTATGTTCAAGGCCATGTTCCACAGGGTCATGGCTAGCCTGCAGAGTGGGTAAGAGTGGGTTCCCCCCCTGCTTGTTGATGTACCACATAAATGTGGTGTCTGTTTTTATTAGCAAGGGTCCTGGTGAGAGTAGGGATTTGAAAGCTGTCAGAGCATGCTGAACAGCTAGCATCTCTTTTTGGTTTATGTGCAGATGAATTTGACTTGTGCTCCAGTGGCCTTGAATGCACTTGTCATCCAGATATGCCCAGAGGCATAGTCTGATGCATCTGTGGTTAGGGTCTGGGTGGCATTGGGTTGTGTAAAAGGTAGTCCCTTGTTGTGGTTGCATGTTGTTGCCCACCAAAGAAACTCTGTCATTAGACAAGGTATGATAGGTAAGAAGGTTTCCAGGTCCTGAGAGTGTTGGCACCAAAGGCATTTTAAGTACGTTTGACGTTTCCTCATATGCAGTCTAGTATATGGAATTAGTTGAATGCAAGAGGCCATGAACTCTAGAGCCTGCAGGATTTTCCTTGCGGATATCTGGGTTCTGGTGGTCATTAGAGCAAAATAGCCTGTTAGATAGGCTTGTTTTTCTGGAATAAGGAATGCTATCTGGGATGCTGTGTCCAAGCTTGCTCCCAGGAATACAATCTTTTGACTGGGGACTAGTTTTGATTTTTCGTTGATAGTGTACTCCAGAGAGGTTAACAGGTTCTTTACAAATGTCAGGTACTGCAACAGTTTTTCCTGACGGTCTGCCTGAATCAGGCAATCGTCCAAGTAAGGGTATATTTGAATTTTTCTCCATTTGCAATAGGCAATGGCTGGAGCCAGGCATTTTGTGAAGACTCTGGGAGCAGTGTATAAGCCAAAGGGAAGTGCAGAGAACTGATAATGCATAGATCCTGCCCTGAAATGTAGATATTTCCTGCAGGAGTCCCTAATACAGATGTGCAGATAGGCTTCTTTGAGGTCTAGGGTGGCTAACCAGGCATCTTTGGTCAGCACAGGAAGAAGCTGCTGAAGGGTGAGCATTTTGAATTTTGGTACCACCAGGAAGGTGTTTAGAATGGAAAGACCTAGGATTGGGCGCCAAGTGCCCTCTTTTCTGGGCAGAATCAGGTTGAATTGCCCTTATGGAGAGCACGGAATGAACTTTGTTTTTTTGCCTCTGCCCACTGGATTGGGGGAAGGTCTGGGAACCCTTCTGGGGTTGGGAGTATGTGGAAGTAAAATTTGTACCCCTGGGATACAATGTTAAGGACCCATCGGTCTTCGGTGATGGAGGTCCAGTTTTCTGCATGGTGGGCACATTTTCCTCCTAGGGGCACGAGCAAATGGGCAGAAGTGAGGAGTGGAGTTGAGAAGTCATTGTGAATTCTTTCTGTAATGGGGTGGCTTAGCACTCCCTGCCTTAGAAGTGGAGGTACTCCATTGCTTAGATCTCTGCATACCCTGAGACTGTAATCTGGGTGGTCTGTTACCCCTTGGTCTAGTCTGAGATGGCCTTGAGGGGGCTGGAAAGGACAAATGTTTCGAGGGACAATGCCTACTGAATCTTGGAGGCTGCACTTGCAAGAACTCTGACTATCTGCATAGATTTTGCTTTTTCTTCTATCTTTTTTAGAACCTCTTCTGCTCTGGTGCCAAACAGATTGCCCTTATTCAAAGGAGCATCTAGTAATTTGGTTTCACATGGTCTGGCAAGGTCTGCTTCTTAAGCCAAGCATGCCTTCTCAATATAGAACCAGTGACCACTGCCCTGCAAGATGCTTCTAGGGCATCAAACCTACACTGCAAGGTATGCTTGTTGACTTGGCTAGCAGAGTGCATCAGCTCCTGTAATTTGTTATTTTCTGCACAGTCTGTAAATACTACTACTACTACTAATAATAATAATAATGATAATAATGATAATAATGATAGTAATAATAAATAGATAATTTTTGCTTAATAAGTTCCATAGTATGTTGCTGGTATTTCAGCATGTGAAACTGGCAATTCAATGCCCTAATGGCGAGAGTACCTGAGGTGTATACCTTTTTTCCCCATCTGTCTAAAGCTCGGGAATCCCTCTCCGAAGGGGTGGGATTCTTAGCTGTAGTCGCTTTTATTCCTTTAGGCCCTTGGGAAATGACCTCTGGGTCAGCAGAAGGATTTTTAAAAATAAATTTGTGAAAGTCAGGGACTCTATAGTACCTGTCTGGTTTCCTTGGAGCAGGGGACAAAGTATCAAGAGTTAGACTGGATTCCATAAAGACATCCATAAAATCCAGAACAGGAGTGATAGCTAAAGGTCTATGTTGGGGCAACTCCAAAAAATCTCAGACTCTCTTTTTGGACTGAGGATAATCCTGACATTCCCAGTGGAAATGCTCTCAAAGTATGTAGGGTTTCACCAAAGAGAAATCCTCTGGAGGAGAAGCTGAGGGAATGGATTACTCTGCATCTGAATCCTCATAAGCTGATAAAGGCATATCTTCATATTCAGAAACCTCAGAGTTGTTGGACTCCTTGTCAGTTAAAGCTGCTGGGGACAGCTCTCTTTTCCTATTAGCAAGAGAAGGCTGGCTTCCCCTAAATCAGCATGATCAGGTTTTCTGCCAATTTAAGCATTTGAGGTTGTGGCAAGGAAGCAGGTGCTTGAGCTTTGGTTGTTGGATTTTTAGGTGTAGCTTGTACTCTTGGCCTAAGAAACTCGGTAGTTTTAGACAGAACTGAAGACACGAAAGAAGTAGTCAGCTTGTGTTGAATATCGGTAATGCAAAGAACTTCCTCTGAAACCGGTGCCTGCACAGCGGCTCAGGACCCATCCAAGGTAGAGACATTCGCAGGTTATGTAGTCAAATCAGAATCCCCCGGCATACCGGACTTTGAACGGGTCTCGGTAGCGGCCTGCGAATCCACTGAAGTGGGCATCAGGGGCTGCGAAAGTGCTTTACTGAGTACCGGCGAACTGGCGACTAGCTTAACGAAAGAGTCGTCGGCAGTTTTGGACCTGTGCAGTCTGTCCCTATCTTTATCCTTATTTTTTTTAGGAAAATCGGTAGTCGGGTGGCTTACCGAAGCCATTTTGTAATACGGAGATCGACAGCAAAAGTATTTAATGACAAAAAGGGCCTGACGATGAAGAGCTTGGGCATTGAACAACGCGCAAAACCGATACTGAGGTACGTTGCGGTCTGGGCCTAAACAGGTGACGCAGTAAGAATGGAAATCTTGGTGTGGTATTTGCTTTCCACAGGCGAGACAATTGTTAACTTTTTTGGACATTGGTTAGAGCAAGAAAAAAGGATCCCCAAAGGGATACTTAGCTTTAGAAGACTTCAAGATGATTCAATTCAGAAACGAAAACTCAGGTAGTGGCCGACCGGCACTCGTGCGAAACGTTTCTGCTTCGGGCTCCTCGGCAAGAAAGACTGATGTAATGGTATCGGATGCCTGTTTTTACACCCCTGACAACCTTACGTCAGTCATGGAGTGACAGCAACCGACGCAGAAATACTAAGTTCTCTGGTATATGGGCCGACTGAGGGCTACCTGTAGGCAGATAACCCAAGTGTGATGACTGCAGCAGTGAAACCTGAAGAACATCTGGACATCCCTCCAAAACTGATGAAAAGACAAGATAAAAACTGGTCAAGGAGGCTGCCAAGAGACCTACAACAACACTGAAGGAGCTGCAGGAATTTATTGCAAGTACTGGTTGTGTACTACATGTGACAACTATCCCCGTATTCTCCACACGTCTTGACTATGAGGTAGGGTTCCAAGACGGAAGCCTTTTCTTACACAGAAAAACATCCAGGCCTGTCTAAAATTTGCAAAACAGTACATCAAGTCTCCCAAAAGCATGTGGAAAAATATGTTATGGTCTGATAAGACCAAGGTTGAATGTCTTGGCCACAATTCTAAAAGGTACATTTGGTGCAAAAACAACACTTTGCATCACCAAAAGAACACCATCCCCATGGTAATGCATGGTGGTAGCAGTATCATGCTTTGGGATTGCTTTTCTTCAGCTGGAACTGGGGCTTTAGTCAAGGTGGAGGGAATTATGAACAGTTCCAAATACCAGTCACTTTTGGCCCCAAACCTTCAGGCGTCTGCTAGAAAGATGAAGAGGAATTTCACCTTTCAACACAACAATGACCCCCAATCATACATCCAAATTAACAAAAGAATGGCTTCATCAGAAGAAAATTAAAGTTTTGGACTGGCCCAGCCAGAGTCCAGACCTAAATCCAATAGAAAATCTGTGGAGTGACCTGAAGAGGGCTGTGCCCGAGATGCCCTCGCAATCTGACATATTTGGAGCACTTTTGGAAGTAAGAGTGGGCAAATATTGCCAAGTCAAGATGTGCCATGCTGATAGACTCCTACCCAAGAAGACTGAATGCTGTAATTAAATCAAAAGGTGTTTCAACAAAGTATTAGTTTAAGGGCGTGTACGCACAACAAAGTATTAGTTTAAGGGTGTGCACACTTGTGCAACCAGCATACTGTGCGTTTTTTATTTTTTATATTTTTCCCCTAACAGATTTGGTTATTTTTCAATTGAATTGTACAGGTTATAGGTCACATTAAAGGTGGGAAAAGTTTTGAAATTATTTATTGTGGTCTCATTTTTTTATATCACAAAAAAAGCTGGCATTTTAACGGGTATGTACACTTTTTATATCCACTGTAACAGCTTTGTATATGTACTGAACAGATCAGCACAACTGTAATCCAGAAAATACTAGTCAGTTCTGACAGAGTCAAGTTTAGAATGCCCACTCAAATAAGCAATGAAAACGAAGACTTCAGTGTGCACTTATTTGCAAGTAAGGTTAACACAAAAATAAAAGTAATCCAGTGGGAGTACTATGTGAAGGGGAGTATTATATATGTGGAAATAATGCATATAGGCAGTTTCCCTCTGATTGGACAGGATCATGTTGTCTGGGTTATGCAGTATTTTAATAAAAATATCACAGAAGTTACCGGAGGAAAAAAATTGAAATGTAAACAGAAGAAAGATGTATCAAAAGCCACAGGACAGTTAGGTCAATCCAAAATCAATAATCATGACATTAATGCAGCAGCAGCAAAAGGTTTACAATATATGGATTTAGGAGATGATGTTATAGGCAGTGCTGGAATATTACTGGCATATGGCGCTATTACGTCCATCTGGGAGTTAAGAAAATTGTCTAAGCTATTGGAGGTACTAGCTAACGCTAAATATGGAGCCACTGCAGACATTACAGTTGAAACGACAGCAATGAGAACTATGGTTCTCCAAAATCCTGTGGCTTTAGATTTCTTACTGGCATCACAGGGCTTAACATGTGCACTCATAGGAGAGGAGTGCTGTAAATATTTTTTGGATAAGTCAGATTCCATCAAACAACCCCTAGAAAAAAATAGCAGAGGTGTCAGAAAAATCCAGGAAAAGGAGTGCCCCAGATGTCCAGAGGCCCTAAAAGAAATACACAGCCTATCTAAGAAAAACCTCCCAAAAGAGGCCCTGAAACAATATCTACAACCCAAAAATAAACAATCACTAAAAACTACAGAAAACAATAGGGAGGGTACAAAGGACTGCAGCAATGTGGATCTTGACATCTAGGAGGATGGTAGGTACAAAAACTTCATACTAGCAAAGTCATCTCACATTGCTCAAACATGCAACTAATAAGGTAGAATCCCATCTCCCAAATAAAAGGGAGGGAGGCAGAAGGGTCAAATCCTGGGAGGAAAAGTAAAGGCCCTGTAAAAAATGCACGAACTCCCAGCCCTAGATTTAAGGTCTAAAGAGGGAGAGTGTAATGGAAAGAAGCAGTGTGCACAAAGGAGATGGTAGCTGCTTCCAAAATATCTTTGGTAGCTGCACCCTCAAAAACATTAGAGCGGCGACCCCTGGTGGAATCTCAGTAGATTCCATAGTAGAATCTCCTTACCATGATGAGAATAACAAACAGAAACAATACAAGACTGTATCCACTTAGAAATAGTTTGTTTCCAAACAGAAATCCCCTGAGAGCTCAAATCAAAAGAAACAAAAAACTGTGAGACTGTCTGGAAACTTTTAGTCCTGCTCAAATAATAGCATAGCTGAAATAATATATTTAAAAAGTGTACCCAAAATTTTTGGGGAAAAGAAGCTATAAAAGTAGGCAAAATGAATGGGTGGTTCAAGGAAGGGTTCATAACCACTTAGAGCATAAAAAGTGAATACCCTTTTAGCAGAGATAGTAGGGTTTATGAAGCAGAGAAGCCTTCAACTGCCATTAGAGCCTGTAATTCAAGATACCCTTAACAGCAAAGTATTATAGTACACAAAAAAGTAATTCAAGACAAAGAAACTTTTAACTCAGGCGAAATAATGTGTTCAAAGGAGACAGCAAAAGTAAGTTTTCAAAATGGGAAATTGAGATGGTGTATCGGGTAGGAGCTCGTAAGGAAGCTATGTTCTTTGCCCCTACAAGGAATTGTTTTAAACAAATTTGAAGAGAATAATGGTGGGAATAAATCATGAAAAACAATCATGAGAAATGGCTGCAGCAATGGCTTTTACAGGAGAAAGATAAACCCTTAAAGAATAATTCTGTAAAGATATTGAGTTTGATAGTGAAGAATTAGGCCTGGAAACACTTTTAGGCTTTTGCTGTGCCCTGACCAAAAAATCTCCTCTCCAAAATAAACAAACAAACATTTATTGGCCTTCCTGGCCTCCAAAATAACAGGAAAAACTTGTTGAAGCTTCGACCCTCCAGTTGAGGAAATCCTGGCCTCCAGGCTGTTAGATGCAGGGACTGATCTGACATTGAGGGAAACAGGTGCCGCCTGAGACAAAGGTGTGGAATTGAAGGACAAGGCCAAGGCTCCATACTAAACATTCAAGAGCTCCTTGGGTAAAACTAGGGCCAATGAGGAGCTATTAGGAATCATGGGGCTTGTCTTGTCCTGACCTTCAAGGAGGGCTTGGGAAGGAGAGGCAGGAGGAAAGGCATAGGCAGGATGGGCAGAGGAGGAATGATAGAGCATCCACTTTCCAAGCTGTGGGATGGAACATCCACTTTGCAAAACTTTGGCAACTGGAAGAATAGTGGAGAAGCGGAGTAGATCTATGTCCACAGAGTCCCCCATATCACTGTCAACTGCTCCGAAATACATGAGGATCACAACAAACTGGTGTCTGCAATCCATCTTCAGTCTCAAAATCCGAAATCTGGAGTTCTGTGCTTCTGGCTAGAGGGGTTCCTGAAGAATTCAGTGCAACTAGAGCAAGAGTTGTGTCATAAACATTACTGCCATTCTCCCAATGGGTTCCCCCTTGCTTGTTGATGTACCACATGACAGTTGTGTTTGGCAACCGAATCAACACCAATGTTTGTGAAGTAAATCCTTGAAAGCCATCAATCCAAATTGGACTGCTAACATCTCCTTCCAGTTGATATGCCGGGACTGAAGTCTAGCGGAGCCCGATGGCTTGAACCCACTCCATTTTGTGTGTGCTCCACACAAAGCCTTATCCCGAGCATCTATAGTTAGTGTCCTTGTCAAGGTCACATCTCTGAAATTCCTTGTTTTGGGTGACATTCCTGAGCCCACCACAAAATTCCTTTGATACGAGGTATTATTTGAATGACCAAAATTCCTCATTGGTGCATGTTGTGTCCATAATGACAGAGATACCATTGTAGCTTCCTCATATGTCATTTGGCATTGGGAAGCACCAGAATCTAAGATTGCAGCTGGCCAGGCGAAGGACGTACTTGCAGGAAGCCTGGACAAGGCTTGAATTGCTGGAGGTGCAGTCATTCAAAGTTCTGAGAGACAATCCGGGAGTAAAAGTTCCATCTGAGGCTGTATTCAGTCTCACAAAAAGAAGCTTTGACTCCTGAGAAGTGCTAGACTGCTTCCTGAGCACATCACAGAATACCCTAGGCACTACACTGCCACTAACATACTGTAGATGGTGAAGAAGCTTGTTAAGGGTCACAGGCAGAATCAGGCAATGCGTCCAAATAAGGATAAATAGATAAGCCAAATGCTTAAAGAGAAGGATAAGGACACGGGCAGTCCCTTTGTGTTTAACTGAGCATTGAATGGCCAAGGGAGCAAATAAGAACACTTGTGTGCCAGAAGTCCCATCCAGCAGGAATCTCCTGCAACTGGGCTGATAGGAACATGAAGATAAGTGCTCCTGAGACTTGGAGTTACCATCCAGAATAAGCCTCCCAACAGAGGCAGAAGTTGTGAGTGCGTCAACATTTTGAATTTTGGAATGTCTTTGGTTATGAAAAACAGATTGAGCCAGTAAAGTGGTCTCCAAATGTTTCCTTTCTAACAATTTACAAGAAACAGAATAAAATAATAGGCCCCTGTCTGACATAGGGACCTGCTCCTAAGCCCCCATTTGAAGAAGCCTTTGCTGTATAGTTTGTGAGCCTCTACTCTGGAAATGCCTTTGTGAGGGCATGCCCAATGCGGAGAGGCAATGTGTGGGAAAATAAAACTTCCAATCGGTTTTATAACTAACTTGTAGTTTTTTAAAAACAGGTTTTTAAAAAGCCAGTTTGCTTGAAAGAGCTAGCACCCCTCACGAAAGGCCTTGAAGCTGAAGATCTAGCAGCTGAAGGCTGAAATGCATTGGGCCTGGGCTGTACGAGAAGGGCCTGCCCTGCACTTGCCTGTAATTGGCCTGGGGAACTCCCACATCTAGGCCTCCCTGAAACCCTAGAAATCTGCCCTGACCACGTCTCTGCTCCCTGGGCTGTATAATCCAGAAAGCTGTACCTGCCCATCCCTTAAGTATCTTCCAAGATCACTGCGCTTCTGTTAGGGGCTGTCTTTGCAGAATCTTGGCAGTGACATGCCATACAAACTTCTTCCATTTTTCTTTGAGGCGGGCAAAAAACGGAGGAGGACCAGGCAAACTGGACTAGCTCTGGCATCCAAAAGAAGTGTTCTTTAAATAACTCTGACAGTGGCAGCCACCCTGAGCCAGAGGCAAGCCTCTGGATAACTGACTGGTGGCATGAAACCACACTGAAGCCTGTAGCCAACGAAACTGATCACTGCCCTTACACTCTACCCACCTGATCAGAATCTATGCCCAACTCCTGTATTCCTTTGAGAAAGAAATTGAGTAAGGAGCATCTACATAGATTTTTACCAATGTAAGGAGAAATTTCTGGTACTTTAACATATATGAAACTGGCAATTTAGAAGCCCTCATTTGCTAGAGTGGAAGAGGTGTGTACATTTTTTTGCCCCACCCTACCACACTCTAGGAATAACATCCATAGGAACTGGATTCTTGCAGCCCTGACACCTTTATTATGAGCCCTAGGCACTCTGTGGCCACTCACCTATACAATCTGCAGGAGGCAAGGCACTGGAGGTAATACCTATCAGGTTTAAGCTCATCAGGAAAAAATGAGTCTGGAGGGAGGGGAAGCCTCAGAGAAAACATAAAAACAAAATTAAAACAAAAAATTCCTAAAGCCTCAAGATGGAATGGTAAAAACTGACCTTCCCATTTAAAATTCAGGAATCCATAGAAGGCAAGGTTTCTGAGAAATAAAGCCTCTAGAGGCAAGGCCTCTGAAACTGAATCCTCTCAAGGGCTTGAAGGACTGGAAGGGAAAAAATCTGAATCTGAATAAGGAGAAGAAAATCACAAGGTGTGCTGGCCGAGCTCCCTCTGGCTCCTCTGAAGCCTGGGGGCTGGGAGGGCATAGAACCTCCACCCCTAATTAAATCTTTTATCTTTTTTAAGCATGTGTTTTTAGGCACAGAGCCTGCAGAACTTGCACCTTTAAGCATGTGTTTTTAGCCACACCTTGCCATAGAAAGGCTGAGACACCTGAGGGAAAGCAAACCAGGCCTGCCCTAGCAAGGCCGAGAGTACTGAAGGAGAGGCCTAGACCTCCCTTAGGCAAAGAAGGAAGCCACATCTTGCAAGGGGCCCTCCCTGACCCACAGACTCCTGAGAGGCACATCAGATTCCAGCGTTCTCCCCTGGGAATGGCTGAAACCTTGGCTGGATCTACAGGTCCAGCTCCTGCTCCTATAAGGAGCGATATGGCGGGGCGGCAGTCCTACTTGGACCTTAGCGAATTTCCTTGCGCTTCTGCTTACAGTGGCGAAGATTGTCCGGAGGATCCGTACGCTTTATTAACAATTACACCGCTTACCAAAGACGCCGCCGTGCTCAGGGCCCTAACCTACGTTAACAGAGTGGCTTGTAAACCCTAGCACAAAGCGATATCCGACTTCAACAAAAAAAAAAGGCTATTATTCTTTTTTTCTGGGAAGTGGTAATCTGGAATGCAAAAAAAAACACCCACAAAAATACAATTATTCACTTTTTCTGGTTTCCGGTTTGGACGAAAAAACTCAAAATAAATTTCAGAGAGCATGAACGCACTGTCGCTTCTACTTCTGCAAAACCGGCAAAAGAATGACTGAGGTCATGGCGTGGGTTTAATTTTAATACCAGGATGCTGGCGTCAAGATCTGGTATATGATGACGGCCAGCCTAATACTTTTGGTATTCCGGGCCGACGAGAGGAGCGGACTACCCACAGGTTATGACTGCAGCAATGTGAGATGAAGAACATCCTGGAGTACTGATTGGAGTGACTGGCTGAATAGTCTGTTTTCAGGATGGTCCAGATGGATCATCATAATTACACTGACTGCAATTATTGTCATTATTTTCCTAATTGGTATTGTTTTTACATGCATGAAGCTTTGCATAACAAAAACATTTAACTATATTAATATTATAAATACAGAAGAGTTAATACAGTTTTGAGGTTCTGCTTAACTGTTTTAAAAAATGGTTTAATTTTATTTTTTGTTGCTTAACTAGCAAAAGGGAGAACTGCCAGAGTAAACTGTTTTATGTAAGCAAATTGATTTATGCAGTGTGTTAGTATAATGCATGCTGGGCAAAGTGGCATCCATAAGTTTACCCTTCTAGACTGTTCTACACTTTTCTTCATGGGCAGCATAAGGTTGTCACGAGGAATTCTAGAATGCGGAGCTTGTTCCATTGACAACGGTATTAATAAGTGAAGAGACTGACTGGATTGGAAGATTTTCTGAGTGAACTTCAGCAGAAGCGAAACACGAAAGGAGGGTTGCCAGTTGGGCATTGGGCAAGGGCATCAGCCCAACACTAGCTTTACGATAAGACACTCTGAAGCATTTACGCTGTAAAAGATAATTAAGCCTCGAAAGAGAGTATTTTAAAGTCTGTCAGTTAATTTTTATTGTGACTTAAATGAAATAAATATACGGACTCAAACCTAGGCAGTGTAAGCGTTTCAGAGCTGGTGCTTGCTATTTTAACATTCCTACTAATAGCCATTAACCTTTTAACTGTTAAAGAAACTTAAATACGGGTATGCACTGAGTTTCAGTTTTATAAAAATGCTTTGCTGACATGCTTAGTGAAGATAACAGAGGGACTAAACATTCACACAGATAACTGAACAGAGAAAAAAAAAGTTATGTCTTACTATAATGCTCCATCTGTGTTGTTGATCTTCACTAATCCTTAACTGTGGGCTCAGTTCCGAGCCTCGGAACTGACTCGGCCATTGATTTCAGCTCGCGCCTCCCAAACTCTCGAGCCAAACTTTTACCAATAATGCTCCTCGCAAAATTACCTCAGATCAAGTTTGCCTAAATTAGTGGCAGACAAACAGTATACAAGAAGACGAGTCCAGATATGTGTCTGGAACAAGAAGCCAGTCCTGTAAGAATTCGATCCACTAAGAGTCGCAGGCTCGGGAAAGGAGGGAGGGAATGTCCAGGATTAATGAAGATCGGCAACACAGATGGAACATTATGGTAAGACATAACTTCTTTATCTGATGTTGTCAATCTTCACATAATCCTTGACTGCTGGATAGAGTCCCCAGCTACCTAAACCTTGGGAGATCTCACAGAAGAATATTCCTGAGCACCATCAAACCAAATGATGCCCGGCCCCTGGAGACCTGATCCAGTTTTTAATGACTGATAATGGTATGAGGTGAAGCCCAAGTAGTTGCTTCACAAATGTCATCTATAGAGGCTCTGGCATGAAAAACTGCAGAAGTTGCCACAGCTCTAGCTGAATGGGTTTTGACAACGTAAGAATGGAGCCCGTTCAACTGACAAATAAATGTAATACAGTCTCTAAGCCAATTTGCCAAGGTAACCTTTGAAACCGTATTGCCTAAGGAATGGGAAAGAAAAGGAAATAAACAATTGATCAGATTTTTGGAAGTCCTTTGTTCTGTGAAGATGAAAACGCAACAGCCTCTGAACAACTAACAAATGGAGGGAGTACTCCCCTTTGTTGGAAAAATTAGGGAAAAAGACTAGAAGTTGAAGAGTCTGATTGATATTAGATTCTGAAACTACTTTTGGTAAAAAGGATGGATTAGCCCTAAGGGAAACCCTGTCCTTGTGAAATATTATACAGGGTGATTTGCAGGACAGAACCTCAAGTTCAGATAACCTTCTTGCAGATCTAATAGCCACTAAAAACAAAGTTTTCCAAGTCATAAACCTAAAGTCGCAAGTAGATCATGGTTCAAAGGGATACAAAGTAAGGGACTGAAGAACTTGTGTTAGATCCTAAGGGGGGATGGGTCCTTTAAATGGGGGTCTTAGCAGTAGAACTCCCTTTAAAAAGACTTTACAAAGTTTGTGTGACATAAGGGATGACCTGTCAAACCGTATATGGAAGTTCAAAACTGCAATTAGATGAACTTTAATTGTTGAGGCAGAAGAACCAGATTGATAGAGCTTCATTATAAAATCCAAGATTTTATGAACAGGGGTTGTACAAGGATAAAGACCATTCATAAGAGCCCAATTTGCAAATTTTTCCCATTTACTTTGATACAGTTTCCTGATTGAAGGTTTGTGATGTGCTACAATGATTTGACAGACAGGAGAGGAGAGGAAAGGAATGCATGCCTGGCAATCATGGGAGATGGAGAAGCCATACTGTGAGCTTCAGATGACTGAGGTTCGGATGAACCATGCCCTCTGGATGGGACAGCAGGTCCGTCACTGGGTCCAGTATCCATGGTTCCCAAAGATGATGAGGCCAAAGGAATGGAAACCAAATATGTCGAGGCCAAAAGGGGGCAATGAGTATTATTGAGTTCTCCGACCTCTTGGCTTTCTTTAGAAACTGGGACATCAAGGGAGTCAGGGGGAAAGGCATAGAAGAGACTAGGGGCCAATTTTGGAGAACAGCATCTCTGGGTGCCTCCCCTGGAGGGGGATTAGGGCAAAGAAACTGCTGCACTCGTTTAGGGGGGATGCAAAAAGATCACAGCAAGGTTGGCCCCAGTGATGAAAAATCTCTTTCGCCACAACAGGATTGAAGAGACCACTCATGAGGCATGAGAATGGTTCTGCTCAGTTTGTCCACTTTCACACTGGAGCTCCCCAGAATGCGTGTTGCTGTGAGAAAGCAGTTGGAAGAAATCACCCATTGCCAAACTCTTAGGGCTTCTCAACGTAATGGGTAAGATTTCGTTTCCTCTTGTTTGTTGATGTACCAAACTACCAACATGTTGTCTGTTTGAATTGCTAATGCTTCCAGAGGGAGGGCATCCTGGAATGCTTGCAACGCTAACAGCACTGCCTTCATCTCCAGAACACTGATGTGCAAGTTGGCCTCTAGTTGGGACCACGTGCCTTGGACTGTCCTTCCCAGATAATGCCCCCCATCTGGGAAGCATCTGCAGTCACAGTGGCTTGGGGTTGCGGAAGAATGAATGGTCGCCCCAAGAGAATCTAGTCAGAATGGAGCCACCAAGAGAGCTCCTTTTTGCAGTGATTGGTAATCATGATTAGGTGAGACATTGGTTGATGTATCAGAGACCATTGGGAGGCAAGTAACCACTGTAAGACTCGCATGTGATATCTTGCTAAGGAACAAGAGTGACTGAGGCTGCCATCGAGCCTAATGCTTGTAGGACTAATCTGGCTGGAACCCTTCTGTTTTGGATAACTTATGTGACCTGTGATCTGATCCTTTATAGTCTTTCTAGTGGAAGTGAAGCAATTCCTGTAACAGTGTTTAAGTGAGCTCTGATGAATTCTAATTGTTGAGAAGGTTGTAAATTTGACTTTTCTTAATTTAATGTGATGTCTAGAGATGTACAGAGATGCAGAGTGTAATATCTTGCCCGTTCTGATGCCTGATGGTAGCAGTGAGGAGCCAGTTGTAGAGATAAGGAAAAACTCAAAATCCTTGCAGTCTGAGATGAGCCACAACCACTACCATGCATTTGGTGAACACCCTGGGGACTGAGGTGAGTCCACAGGGCAGTGCTCTGAACTGGAAATGACTGGCTCCCAGCCGAAGTGCAGGAACCTCTTGGAACGTTTGTCAATTTTTATGTGGTAATACGCATCCTGAAGTCTATAGAGCACATCCAATCATCTTTTGCCAAGAATGGAAGTATCGACTGTACCAAGACCATCCGGAACTTGGTTTGCTGAACTACCTTGCTGAATTTGCTGAGATTCAAGATGGTCCTCCATTCCCCTGTTCTTTTGAGCACTAGAAAGAATCTTGAGTAAAACCCGGATCCTACTTGGTCTGGAGGGACTTTCTGGATGACTTCTGTGGAGCAGTTTTTGAATTTTTAAGATTGCTGCTTCCCTGTGACTGGGTGGAACATCCAGGAGTCTTTTTGTGTTTTTGGCTGTACGGATAGTGGGATTTTGAACCCCTGCACCCATTTGTCCGAAGTTATTAGTTGCCAGGCGGGCTGGTGCAGGGATAGTCATCCCCGACTGCCTCCACAGGAGGGCAAATTGGGCCCCCCCCTTCAGGGGTGCTGGTAGGAAGTACCAGAGAAAGAGTGTCTGGACCCCCTGTGTCTGCGGGCCACTTCTGCCTCTAGGGCAGCATCTTCCATTACTTCCCCCTGTGCCCCGGGGAAAGTCTTTGCCATGCAAATCCTAGAAAGGCCATTGGAATGTTTTAACCCATAGTCCCCCACTTCTCTGGTTCCTAGAGTAAGGCCTCTGAGGAGTGGAGAAACGTACATCTATGGCAGATAGGGTCTTCCCATCTTTTTCACATCTGGCAAGCATGTCTAACTCTGGGGCTAAATTAGGGATGATCTGTCAAATGGAGCGTTGACGAATGATACTTTAAATGGATCTGCAAAATCACAGAAGCGCATCCTGGAGTGCCTTCTAATTGTTATGCCTGAACCCACCGCTCTTGTCATCCCTTCAGCTGCATGGGCAATCAGTCTATGGACGAGTTAGAAATCACTTCAAGGGTTGCTAGCTGTGAGGCAAAGTACAGTTTTGTACCTACCATAAATGTAGATGTTCGCATGTTTTCACTGCTGCAGTCATTACACTTGGGGTTATCCTGCCGTCAGGCATGCCCGCAGTCGGCCTGAGTTCCAAAGTCGTGGTCCGGCGTCGGTTGCTGTTGCCTCTTCCCTGACGTCAGCACGTCAGGGGTATATAAGTAGCCGATGCCATTTTCTTCAGTTTTTCTTGCCCCAGATGTTAGGTGCCCCCAAAAATGGTAGGCAATACATATTGCTAGTAACACATACAAAAAAGGTAAATATAAAACCTTCAGTAACCAGCAAATACACCACATAGATAGTATAGGTTAGTCCCAGATAAGAAAGAGGGGATGGTGGGTGGGTAATCTGGACTGCAGCAGTGAAGACACTCGAACATCTACATTTATGGTAGGTACAAAACGATACTATGTTCATTGTGTTTCACTGCTGCAGTCATTACACTTGGGTAGAATCCCAAAGCTGAGTTTGGGTGGCTGGTTCTACAGAGGATTTGGTGTGGCTATGAGGCCCTGCAGCACTGCAGTGGCAAAGCCAGCTCTGGATCTAGAATAAAGAGGCAAATGGTAATGCTTGGTAAAGGTGTGCACTGAACTCCAAGTTGCAGCTTCCAAGATATCCTTGGTAGGTACTCCTCTAAGGTAGGCAGTAGAAGTGGCAGTTGCCCTGGTGGAATGTGGTCTAATGTTACTAGGTACAGGTTTCCCATGCTGTGTGTAGCAGAACCGGATACAGTGTCCTATCCACTTTGAAATAGCCTGCTTTGAAATAGCCTTTCCCTGTGATCCTGCAGCATATGATACAAACAATTGATCAGATTTTCTGAAAGCTTTTGTTTTGTCCAAGTAGAAGCACAATTGCCTGTGTATGTCCAGGGAATGTAGAAGTCTCTCCCCTTTATTCTGGGGATTTGGACAAAATGTTGGCAAGTGAATAGATTGGTTAAGAGCCACACTGGATACCACCATAGGCATAAAGGTAGGGTTTGTTCTTAAAGAAACCCTGTCTTGGTGGAAAATGATAAAAGGCTCCACTGCCATTAGTGCCTGCAGCTCTGAGACTCTTTGTGCTGAGGTTATTGCCAGAAGCAGAGCAGTTTTCCATGATATATATTTTAACTCTGCTGAACTGGCTGGTTCAAAAGGAGGCAAAGTAAGCTTTTCCAAGACAAAATTGAGGTCCCAAGTTGGTGTTGGTGCTCTCCGTGGCGGTCTTATGTTTTTAGCCTCTCTGAGGTACTGCTTTAGCAATGGGTGAGAGAAAATAGGAGGATCTGTGTTGTAATGAGCCGAGATGGCAGACGCGTGAATCTTAATGGATAAGAAGGATAGTCCTTTGTCCAGCATCTCAGTCAAATATTGTAGTATCTGAGGAATGTTAGGGACCAGATGATCAAGGTTTTGTGCCCGATTCCAGGCACAGAATCTCTTCCACTTTTCTGAATAAGATTTCCTGATGCTAGGCCTCCTGGCCTCCAAAATGACATCCATAACAGCTTTAGAGAGAGAAGTTGTCTGTTTGGCTAATGAAGCTGCCATGCAGCCAGGTTTAAGGTCTTGAGCTGACTGTGCAGTATCTGATTGTTTTGCTGAGTCAGAAGGTGTGGAATTTGAGGCAAAATCCAAGGTGGACCTTGAGCTAAGTTCTTTAGGATTGGGTACCAATGCTGGCGTGACCAGTCTGGAGCAATCAGAATCATCTGTGGTTTTTCTTGTCTGGCTTTTAGGAGTACCTTTGTAAGGAGAGGCAGAGGTGGGAAGGCATAAACATTTAGGTTGTTCCATCTGAATGAAAGAGCATTCACGTTCCATGCTTGTGTGAGATAAGTCCTTGTGCAGAATTTTTGTAGTTGGTAATTCAGTGGTGAGGCAAAAACATCTATGTCCGGGCACCCCCATTTGTGCACTATCATGCTGAAGACTTGTGGATTTAGTTTCCACTCGTGAGGATCCATGATGTTTCTGCTCAAGTCGTCTGCCAGAGTGTTTTTCTTTCCTGGCAGGAATTGTGCTTGCAGATGAACTTGGTAGGCTAGAGCTGTGTTCCACAAGGTCATGGCTTGTCTGCATAGGGGAAAAGAATGAGTGCCCCCTTGCTTGTTTATGTACCACATCACAGTGGTGTTGTCTGTCTTTAATAGTAATTGTCCTGGATGCAGAAGATCTTTGAAAGCAGTAAGGGCATTTTGTACAGCCAACATCTCTTTTTGATTGATGTGAAAATGCATTTGGTCTGTGGTCCATTTGCCCTGAATACATTTTCCTGCCATGTGTGCTCCCCAGGCGTAATCAGAGGCGTCCGTTGTTAAAGTCTGCCTGGTTGTGGGAAGAGTGAAAGGCTGACCCTTGTTGAGGTGGCATGCCTGTGCCCACCATTGAAACTCCTGTTGTAGGCAGGGAATGAGTGATATTACTGCTTCCAAGCTGTGTGAATGTTGAGACCAAACACTTTTTAGGTACCATTGCAGTTTCCTCATATGCAGTCTTGCATATGGAATTAGTAGTATGCAGGATGCCAGGAATCCCAAGGCCTGCAGAATTTTTCTTGCAGTGAGTTGGGTTTTTGTTGCCATCATTTGAAAATACTGAGTTAGTTGTCCTTGTTTGTCTGGCGTGAGATAAGCCATCTGGGCCGTTGTATTTAAGCTGGCACCCATTAATATTATCTCTTGTGAGGGCACTAGTTTTGATTTCTTTTCGTTTACGGTGTACCCTAGGCAACTTAATAATTTTTTTACAAACGCCAGATGCTGTAGAAGAATGTCCTTGCTCTCTGCCTGAATCAGGCAATCATCTAGATATGGATATATTTGAATTCCTTTTTGTCTGCAAAATGCAATTACTGGTGCCAAGCACTTGGTGAAGACCCTGGGCGCAGCAGATAAGCCAAAGGGCAGTGCAGAGAATTGGTAGTGCATTGAACCATCTATGAATATGAGGTATCTTCTGCAATTTTGTCTGATAGGGACATGCAGGTATGCCTCTTTGAGGTACAAAATAACAAGCCAAGCTTCCTTGCCCAACATGGGAAGGAGCTGGTGTAGAGTCAGCATTCTGAATTTTGGAACATCCAGGTAAGTATTTAGAGTGGAACGGTCCAGAATGGGTCTCCAGGCTTTGTCCTTTCTGGGTACCAGAGTCTTGAGTAAAATCCTTGTCCTTTTTCATGCTGTGGTACTTTTTGAATAGCTCTCATGTCCATGACAGCTGTAATTTGTTTTTGTGCATCTGTCCATTGACTTTGTGGCAGGTTTGGCATTCCTTTGAACCTTGGAAAAGTGTGAAAGTGGAAACTGTAACCTTGAGACACAATATTCAGCACCCATTTGTCTTGGGAGATTGCTTACCAGTTTTGATAAAAAAGTGCTAGTTTCCCCACTAAGGGAGCTGCCAAAAGGGAAGAGTTTGGCATTGGAAGGGGGAAGTCATTGGGACGGTTTCCTGTAAGGTTGTGACTTATCCTCACCTTGTTTTGAGTTTGAAGCACCCCACTGCCGTGGTCTGTAAGAGCCTTGTGGCTGAGATCTGCCTATTGGGTGTCTGTATCTGCCTCTTTGTGGCCTGTCTGACACTGGAAAGGACCAATTCTTTGTAGGCCAATTTCTGCTAAATCGTGGTGGCTGTACCTGTAAGAAATCCTTCATTGTTTGCATAGATTTAGATCCCACCCCATATCGAGGAGGCAACCCCCTAAACCAAAGCCTGGGTCGATCCTACACAGGCCAAAGCACCGAGAGTCATGGACGGCTCTGAAGTTAAAGAAGCCAATTCATGCCCCTTGGACCTGTCTAAGGAGTCTCTACCCCGGGAGGCCTCCGGTGCTGAAAGGCCAGAGGAACTCAAGGCAGCTCTCGGAACTGGGGACGAAGTTGCTACAGGAAACAGAGATAGTCAACACCAGGAGTGTCGTAAACAAGGGCTTCAAAGACTTGACTGGAGTTGGAGGAGGAATAGGTGCTGTCGTAGCAGGAGTGGTTCCGACGCCAGGTTGGCTAAAAACCGAAGACAACCCTCTTGCCGCAAGGAGTTGATCCACCAGTATGATAACTGCCTCGGAGAGACTCTTAGTGGATTGAACTGATGCCGTCAATGAAGACCTAGGAGGTCTGACATCGATGAAGGGGCTGGGAGGTCTATCCTTAAAAGGATCAACAGAAGGAAAGTACCTGGTCCTGGGTACAGAGATCAACTGATGGTATTCCGGTCTGTCAGTGCTGATGAAACCAAATGTCGGCTCATGTCCTCTCTTCGGTGCCGCTGAAGTGGTCGGTACTGAAGATGGTTTTGAAGCCTTCTCAGTCGGTTCCAATACACTTGGAACCAAAGTAGGACGCTTTCACAATGAAGGAGAAGATGAACTAGCTTCTGTTTTCGACAAAGAAATTGCCTCTTCGAAGTCACTCTTCAAAAAGCCTTTCAAAATAAGCTTATTCTTACATTCTGTAATAGTTCTGTTAGACAAGCCATGGCAGACAGAACAATTCTCTTGTAATTAGACTTTACGTAAACAATACACACAGGTGTGTCCATCCGAATTGGGCATTTTGCCCTGACATTTAAGACACCTCTTAAAACCTGAGGTGCCTTTAGAAGATTTGTCTGGAGACTCAGCCTTTTCAGCCATAATGAAAGAAAAGTTATAAAAGTCATTCACTCACACAGAAAATGACAGGGAATAAAGCTTTTTTTTTAAATATATATATATATATATATATATATATATATATATAAAGAATAAAAATACCAGCTATGGTAAAGCAGGAATACCCTAATAAGGGGTAAGAGAGGAGTACCAACAATGGTACTATGACAGAAACTACCAACGGTGGAGAGGAAAGTGGATAGGAAGAAACATTCGCACACAGAAACAGGAACAAGAGGAGCGGGCAAAGAAAAAGAACACATAGATAAAAGACCTTATTAAGAGAAGAATTCAGGTAATATAAAGGAAAAAAATGTACTGCACACTAAACCAAAGCTTGAGAGCAGTTGAACGTGTCTGACACACAAACCGGCTAACGAGATCTGAAGTAATTCTGAGAGAAGCATTACTGGTAAAATTTCGCCTGGCTTGAGAGTTTGGGAGGCCCAATCTGAGATCAACAGCTGAGTCAGTTCTGAGGCTCAGAACAGAGCCCACAGTATAGGATTACGTGAAGATTGACAACAACAGATTTAAAAGTTATGTACTCAGGATAACTAGGCACCTGTGGTGTCCACTTCCATTTTTCCTCAATGTATGGGTTCGCTTACTCCAGGCTGTGGATCCAGCTCTCGAGCGCCTCCCTCTAACCATAAAGCCCTACTACATCCTCAAAGCCTCAAATCAAGTTTTCTGCCCTATCCCCATAGCAGGACAGAGACAAGACTAGTTTGATAGAAAGGCAGGGCTCAAACCTGGAATTGAAGTTTCCAATACAGTCCAATAGGTCTCTCCAGAAAAACCTGGATGGAGGATGGATGGGAGGGAAGTTGAAAATGGACAACACAGATGTCTAGTTATGTTAAGGACAGAGTCCCCCAGCTACGCTGACATTGGGTGGCTTTTATGTAAAGATATATATAGGCATAAATACAGTTGCAAGTATAGAAAACTCCTGGAAGAACCTCATGTTGATCAGGATTGAACGCAGGACTGGATAACCTAGCATTCTGGGAGAAAAGGAAACAAAAGGTTGATCTGTCTTTCTGAATTTCCTTGTCTTGTGAAGATAAAAACATAATTGTCTGTGCACATCAAGGAGATGCAGCATGTACTCTCCTTTACTGGAAAAATTTGGAAAGAAAACTGGTAAGTGGATGGATTGATTGTTATTTTCAGAAGCCACGTTAGGTAAAAAAAAGGGTTAGTCCGTAAAGAAACCCTATCGTTATGAAAAATTATGCAAGGAAATTTTGATGAGACAGCCTGAAGTTCAGATATTCTCTTTGCAGCAGAATGGCTACTAAAAAAATTTTGTTCCATGATAGAAACTTCAGATCAGATTTAGCTGAAGGCTCAAAGGATTTCTGCGTTAGGCCTTGTAGTACAATTGTCAGATCCCAAGGTGGTAAGTGATCCTTTAATTAGGGGCCTTAGAAGGAAAATTATTTTCATGAAAGCTTTACAGAAGCTTAGACGAAGCAAGAGAAATGTGTCTGTTCCTTGTGTGAAAATTGGAAATAGATGCCAGTTGAAGTTTAATTGTAGAGAAACTGGCTTAGACTTCAAAAACACTTGTTAAAAACTGGAAAATCGCAGAGACTGGGGCAGGAAAATGGTCACATTCCTTATTCAAAGCCCAAATGGAGATATCTTTTCCATTTGCTTTTGTATACTTTTATGGTAGATTCTTTCTGAGAAGCCAAAATAATATAATGTACAGGGGGGAAGAAAGCCTGGGCTGTCTTACTATTACCGAAAGTGGAGAAACCATGCGGGTTAAGTCTTAGGGCTTGAATGTCGGGATGCTGGATCCCTGATGGGTGGGGATAAGAAATCCAGAGTTGGTTCCAGTACTCATGCAGCCTAATAAAGATGACATTGCCCATTCCCATACTCTCATTGTCTCTCTGCAAAGGGGATAAGAAAGAGTTCTTCCTTACTTGTTGATGTACTAGACTACAGACATGTTGTTGATCTGAAATGAAATAGTCACCAAAGGGAGAGCATCTTGACATGCCTGCAATGATAATAGGACTGCTCTCATCTCTAGGACATTGATATGCAAGCTGGTCTCTTGGAGGGCTACGTGCCTTGGACCATTCTTCCCAAGAAATGCCCCCCCACCCCAACTGAGAAGGGTGCGTGGTCACTGTGGCCGTAGGGGTTGGTAGAACTAAGGGTCTGTCTAGATGTAGGTCATCCAGAACCAAAATCCTCTAAAATACCGATCTTTTTGGTGAGGGGTTTTGGGAAAGCCAGCTACCTTTCCGTTTTAAAATCTCTAGAATATCTCCAAAGGAGATATCATTCGGTGGTGATCTGGGGGACCACTGTCCATCAAAATCAGTGTCCTCTACAAAAGATTACAATGAGAAGTCAATGATTCTCCTTTTGTACATCTTCTTCTGTTGTACCCCCTCTGTGAGATGTTCAGGTAAGGTGTCGCAAGAGAGGAGAAGTTCCTCTAATGGAACTGGCTGGACACTTATTGGTTCTAGCTGCTCCTGCGGAATAGGCCTGAGTGACTCAGAACTTGGTACAGATGGGAGAAAGGGGGTAGAATTTGAAATATGAGAGGGAGATTCTCTGTGGAGAGAAATAGTCCTTTCCACCACCCCAAAAGCCAATGGACCCAGAGAGACCCCAACCTGCCTCATCAGAGCCGAAACTTCTTACGAAGGTAGATCTCCCTCGGATCTGCGCCTCATGGGTGGAACCGGATCCGAACTGTCGAGGGCCGAGGCTCCAAGAGGAAGGGACAGATCTGACAAAATTGCATAAGAGCCTATCCCCTCAGACCAGACGTTGACACTTTGACTCAGAGACCCATTCTGATATGACGGGATCGGAGCAGAACAAGCCATGGATATAGCTGGAGTGGAGGAAGAAGCTTTCCTTTGATCAGACACCAGACTTACTGAGGATCTTGGATCCTGGGGTTCTGAAACCACAGGACTGATCACAGGAGGAGAGAAAATAGCTTTGGAAGTTGTAGGCATACTCATGGATCCAACAGGTAACAGAGCTGGTAAGACCCCCATCTGGGTCTGAGCTCTGACAAACTTTCACATCATCCTATGTACATTTGCTTCTGACAAGCTCCTGGAGGACCTAGAGGAAGAAGAGGATGGAGGCCTGCAGTGTTTCTTGAGAGTCTGAAGCAATCTTGAAAGCAGGGTAGGTGAAATTGACTTAATTGTGAATTCAGGAGTAGTGCTCCTATAAAAGATACCCTGCTTAGGATCAGACGGTGTCATTGTTGGACTGACAGGATAATGATCAGACTTCATCCAGCTCCATCAATCTCCCATTGATAAAATCAGAGGCAAAGCAAAACATAATCAGAGGAAGTCTCAAAATCAGGGACTCTCCAAATACTGATACATTTCTCTTCAAAAGATAATCAAATATTGCGATCTGTACTATGTACAGTGTGAAACAATAACTGCAAATGACTACCCTTACTTTTCTTGTCTCAAGATACCAAAATTATTAACAGATACAGCAACATTATAACGCAAAGCATAGACACCAGGGAGGTATCCGATATTCCCATCTGAGCCAATAAAAACAAAAAATCCACTTCTAACATGGAATAGTGTTTTCTGTGTATGCTAAAATTCATATCCTTTGTTTTATGGAAAACAAAAGTGGGGCCTTTCTTTTGCAACCAGGATAAAATATTTGGGGAAACATGACTGGTTGGTAAGACATTTCAAGTCCTTCTACTGCCCTTATCAGAAGTTCACAACACTATGCCCTTGGGCACACTTCAATCTGTTAATGTTTGTTAGTGACACAAATTATGTTAATAAATACAGAAAAGAACAGAAGGTCAGACTTCTTTGCTTTAGGGTTAAACATGGAAAAGTCCAGCGAGGAGCAGCAAATCAGAGCCAGTGATATCTTTCATGGGGCCTGCACCGAACTCCTGGTGATGCTCATCTCAGGGAACAAGACCAGGGCTGACACCCATTCCTACTCAGGAGCCTAGTCTAAAGGTGAAAGCTTCCACGTGTGTCAGCTCAAGCGCAGTTCACAAAGGGACAACAAAAGTGAAACAGGAGATGAGGGAGTGTTGACACATGGAACAAAGATCACCAGGGACATATATCAGACGCTGGTTAAATTAAGCTGGCATTCTAGACAGCATCTCCTATAGTGCAGACAACACTAAGTGATGGCCCCCATTCATGTAGCTGAATTAATCCAGATATAAACAGAATTAAACTTTTTACAGGATCTGCAGCATTACATATTGCGACAAGGACAGAGGAAAAAAATAAAGATATCCAGTGAATGCGCCTCTTGAGTGAACTGGGTTGCCAATGCAGTAATTTGTAGTTTCAATGAGCTATAAGAAATGTTTTTTAGTTGAATAAATATGTAAAAAAAATGTAATGGGAAACAGCAGGACACTGCTACACTGAAAAAATGACTAACACAACAGGAAAGAAGAAATGTGAGCATAAGGTACTGCAATCAATTGTACAATTTTCACCTGATAACAAAGGTAGACATCATAGGAAGGTTTCTGGGTACGTCTTTTAGAAATGATGCTAGTAAAGGACATCTACTGCTTAGGAATGTTCCATGAAGTATGGGAAAGTGATTGAGCAAAATAAAATTACTTACCTTCTACTCGTGACATGGTATCCTTCACACGCTTGTTAATGGCTTCTAGTTCTGAAGTAGTGGCAGTAAGGACTGTGCCACCTTCTGTTTCCCTCAGTTCATTCAATTCCTAAAATACAATGAGTTCACTGTAAAATCAAGCATATCATACATATATTTATCACATCTCACGAAGATGGATTGTTCTACAAAAGTAACACAACATGCTTAAAAAGGATCCTCTTCCAGCTGCTTATCTCTAAAGTATGCAAGTTAATTAGCAAATCAATTCATGCATCAACTTCTTGGGATATTATAAATATCACATAGTATGAAAAAAAATAGAAATATAAAGCTTAAGCAGATTTAAGATTTAACATGCACAATACTAAGAAGTACAGTCTGGTCTGCCAACATAGTTATGGTAGCATTCTTTGTGCCCCCACACACTTGTTTTCTGTGATTAACTGTGTAATATTCGTTAGACAAATGCTTATTTTAATGAATGACATGCATCCTCTTTCTTCTAAGTAACTTTCACAAAATTAAAGAATACACAACAAAATATATGGAACTAAAGTTACAGAAATGCAGTTCACCTCACTGCCAAAATCACTATACCATACAGGCTCAAGAAAGACTAAGATGCCTAAGATGTGCTATGTGGCAAGGAATGCTTTCCTTTCTACTGAGGACCTAGCAACAGTCCACTGCTATACTGTCACAAAAGCTCTGCAAATGGCAGCCCTGTAACAGTTAACTGTGGGATGGCAAACAATGAAATATCAGTGTTCAATCACACACAAGCATTTCCTGGTGGTTTTAGCTAGTGAATTTCAAAATGAGGTCAAGACACTATCCCCGCAACCTAACAACCAATTTGTTACACCTGAAACGCTCACTAGAATCATATGAGGACGATATTTGTATAACAAAGTCCAAAGTACAGTTAAAAAAAAAATTGATTGGAATCAAGAGCCAAGAAAGACTGCTTCAAAAACAGTATCAGTAAACATGGCATGACTTCTAGTCTGGCAAAACAAACCCCTTTACCTGTTCTACTTGGTCCAAACGTTTCTTCAGATTCTCATTAAGGTAAGTTTCTACTCTGGTAATGATGCCCTCCAGTTTAATTCTTTCATTTAATAGCTGTCTGTTGTCCTTAAAAAAAAAAAAAAAAGTAAACATTAGATAAAAAGTAATTTACACTACATTCATTCACAGCAGCTTTCAGCTTCCTTAGTCAAAAAGTCTTCTAATCATCACACTCCTTCCTGGATTGTCTCTGAGAATTCAGATGTACCAGTGCTGGACATAACTCTGATTTTAACATTATAGGTGCTAAACATAACCTGCAAGAATTACTGGTTAAGAGCATGCTAAGGTAAGCAGCCGTGCATAAATAATTACTATACAACAGAGGAATGTCTGAACCCACAGTAATGCAATCCTAACGGAGAATCATTAAACAACATAACATGAAAATACAATAAATTATAAACCTACCTGTAAGGCAGTAACTAACAAGAACAAGCTATATGAAAAGTTAAATTTAGTGCAGATCTTGCTTAAAATGTATAATACTGAAATTACACAAAATTGTTTTTTCATTTTGATTATGAGCTAAACAC
Organism: Protopterus annectens; assembly: GCF_019279795.1. Lineage (NCBI taxonomy): Eukaryota > Metazoa > Chordata > Ceratodontiformes > Protopteridae > Protopterus > Protopterus annectens. The sequence continues at coordinate 5,287,365 of NC_056748.1, read as the reverse complement.
TGAATGTAAAAAAAAAAAAAATAACAGCCGTATAAAAATATTTAACATAGTACCAAATGTTCACTTAGCTGCGTATGACAATAAAAGGTATCAGGACAAAAAGTTCTTCCATGCAAATTTTTTTCTGTAGTAGAGCTTCAGGGGAAAACTAGGTCATGTGCAAGTACTCACTATAATAAACATGGGTGGCTCTGCTCCATTCTTATGTTATTCTCTTGGACATTCTAACAAAAAGGGACATCAAGAAGAAAGCCACACATATCAATTTAATGTATAAAACAGAGAAGTTATGTACTCACCATAATGTTCCACCTGTTTTGTCCATTATCATTCTTCCTCAACGGATAGGTCTGGATCTGACTCAGCTGCTGTTTTACAGCTCATGGATACTACAAGCTCTCTAGCTCCTCCTTTACCCCAAATGCAACAGTCCCCCTCTTTCCCCACATCGTTTGCTGCTTTTTATTATAGAACACAATGAATTTATAGCTTTGTGATGGAAAGAAACTATCTGGAGCTCAAAGAGAAGGAAAGTACAATTGTGTAGCCACCATAAATGTAGATGTTTGAGTGTATTCACTATTGCAGTCATTACACTTGGGTTATCCTGCTGGCAGGCTACCCGCAGTCGGCCTGAATTCCAAAGTCCTGGCCCGGCGTCGGTTGCTGTCTCCTCTTCCCTGACGTCAGTGCGCCAGGGGTATAAAAGATGCAGCAGACACCATTTTCTTCAGTTTTTCTTGCCCCAGATGTCAGGTGCCCCCAAAAGGGTAGACTAAAAATATTGCTTATAAAAAGCATGAACTAACATAAAAATTACCTTCATCTACAAGCATATACACCACATAGGTTGTATAGAATAGAAAGGTACTGAAAAGTCCCAGCAAAGGAAGGGGGATAGTGGGTGGGTAACCTGGACTGCAACAGTGAATACACTCGAACATCTACATTTATGGTAGGTACACAACTGTACTATGTTCATCGTGTTTCACTGTTGCAGTCATTACTCTTGGGTTGAATCCCAAAGCTGAGGTTGGGTGGCTGGGTCTAAATAGAATTAGGAGTGGCTATGAGGCCCTGCAGAACTGCAGTGGCAAAGCCTGCTCTGGATTTAGAATAAAGAAGCAAGTGGTAGTGCTTTGTAAAAGTGTGCACTGAAGTCCAAGTTGCAGCCTCCAAAATATCCTTGGTTGGTACTCCTTTGAGGAAGGCTGCTGAGGTGGCTGCTGCTCTGTTTGAATGTGGCCTAATGCCCTTAGGCACTGACTTGCCATGTTGTGAAAAAAGGAACGAATGCAATGACCTATCCATTTTGAAATAGTCTGCTTTGTGATAGCCTTTCCTTGTGATCCTTCAGCATATGCCACTAAAAGTTGCTCAGACATTTGAAAGCTTTAGTGTTGTCCAAGTAGAAGCGTAGCTGTCTGTGTATATCCAAAGAATGCAGAAATCTCTCCCTTTTATTCTGTGGGTTTGGATAAAAGGTAGGCAAATGAATGGTTTGGTTAAGAGCCACACTGGACACTACTTTAGGCATAAATGTTGGGTTTGTCCTTAGAGAAACTCTGTCCGGATGGAAAACTAATAAAAGGTTCCACAGCCATTAATGCCTGTAACTCCAAGACTCTTCTTGCTGAAGTTATTGCTAGGAGCAGAGCTGTTTTCCATGATAAGAATTTTATCTCGGCTGTATTGGCTGGCTCAAAAGGAGGCAGTGTGAGCATTTTCAATACGAAATTGAGGTCCCATGTAGGTATTGGTGCTCTCCTTGGTGGTCTTATGTTTTTGGCCCCTCTGAGGAACTGCCTTAGCAGTGGATGTAAAGAAATAGGTGGTTCTGTATTGTAATGAGCTGAAATGGCAAAGGCATGGATCTTAATTGATGAGAAGGATAGGCCTTTGTCCAGCATCTCAGTTAGGTATTGTAAAATCTGAGGAATATTTGGAACAAGCGTGTTAATTCCTTGTGCCTGGTTCCAAGCACAGAATCTCTTCCATTTTTCTGCATAAGATTTTCTGGTGCTGGGCCTCCTGGCCTCCAAAATAACATCCATAACTGCTTTGGAGAGAGGTATGCTCTGAGTGGCTATATTATCCGCCATGCAGCCAAATTTAAGGTTCTGAGTTGGCTGTGCAGGATTGTTTTGTTGGGTCAGTAGATGAGGAATTTGAGGTAAAGTCCAGGCTGGGCCTTGAGACAAGCTCTTTAGGATTGGGTACCAGTGCTGATGAGGCCAGTCTGGGTCAATCAGTATCATTTTTGGCTTCTCCTGTCTGACCTTTAGGAGTACCTTGGGGAGGAGAGGCAGTGGAGAAAAGGCATATACTGTAAGGGTTTTCCAGCTGAATGATAGAGCATCCACCTTCCATGCTTGTTTGTGATAAGTCCTTGTGCAGAATCTCTGTACATGGCAGATGTTCATCGTGCATACAGCTGCAGTAATCACAGAAGGGTTTTCAGCCGTCAGGTGGTCCCTCGGTCGGCCGAATTCCAAAGTCTTGGTCCGGCGGTTGTCGCCGCCACTCTTCTGACGTCAGGAAGGCCAGAGTATATAAGACACAGCCGACGCCATGTTCTTCAGTCTTTTTTGCCACGCGGTGCCCGAAGCAGAAGCAGTTCGCAAGTGCCGGTCGGCCAGCTCCTGAATTACGAAAATATTTGGAACTGAAGTCTTCATTAAAGCTAAGTACCCCGTTGGGGAAACTTTTCTTGCCTCAGACCGATGTTAGAAAAAGTTAATAATTGTATTTCTTGTGGGAAGCAAATACCGCATAAGGATTTCCATTCCCTTTGCATACCTTGTTTGGGCCCAGACCACGACGTCTCGGGCTGTCGCTTTTGCGCTACCTTTAATAAACGCACTATTAAACGTCGGGCGGAGTTCGCCCAACATTATTTTGGAAAAGCGTTTGACTATAAAATGTCGGATACTCCGACTACCGCTTTACCCAAAAAACGCAAGGAAAAGGACCGACACACGAAGCCCGCGGTCTCCGCTGACACCACACCGAAACAGGCTCCACGTGGTCCGGTTCTCAGCGAGACGCCTTTGCAGTCCCTGACTACCGACGACACGACTTTGGCGGTGTCTTCTGTACCTGAGACCGCTGGGCCTTCGGCCCTTTCCCAGACTACTACCGAAGCCCCGGCTTATGTCGAACCTACTAATATGGACAGGTCTACCTCCACCCATGGTGTATTTAGGCCTTCATCTAGTTTTTCTATTAAGGCTTTTACTAAAGCCAAAGCAGTCAGGCATCACACTAGGCCTGTTGCACAAGGCCCATCTACTGGACCCATGCCTAAGAAACAGATGCTTAAGATGGCTGAGGACCTTATAACTCTTATCAGAGGTTCCCAGCCCCCTCCTGATAAGAGACCCAGAGTGGAGGAAGATTCCCCCGCTTCTGACCAGGGATCCATTTTATCAGAACACTCTGATGCAGAGGAACACGCTTACTCCCCTTTTGAGGATTCGGATGCAGAACAGTCCATTCCTTCTGTATCCCCCCCTGAGGATTTTTCTTTTGGGGAAACCTTGCACACTTTGAGGGAACACTTCCATTGGGAAGGCCAAGACTTTTCAGACTCCAAGAAAAGACTTAGGGAATTTCTTTGGTTACCTCAGCACAGACCTCTGGCTATACCCCCTGTTTTGGAGGTACTGGATGATGTCTATTCGGAGGCTTGTCTTAACCCTGATTCTCTGCCTCCTGCACCAGTAAAGCCTGATAGATATTACAGAGTACCCAGTTCTCACCCATTTCTCTACAAGGGCCATAATGCTGACCCTGAAACCATTTCACAAGGTCCTAAAGGACTAAAGGCCTCCACTGCCAAGAATCCACTTCCTGCAGAAAGGGAATCTAGATCTCTAGAAAGGTGGGGTAAGAAGGTATATACCTCGGCCACCCTAGCCATGAGGGCCTTAAACTGCCAGTTTCATATGATAAAATATCAACAGTTCTTACTATCTCAATTAAAAAACAAAATGTCTCAACCTGAACAACCAGATTTAAAAGAGTTACAGGATATGATGCATAGTGCAGAGCAAGTGGGTAAACACACCTTACAATGTGGTTATGATGCCCTAGAGGCCTCCAGTAGAGTGGCGGCTACAGGATCAGTCATTCGCAGACATGCCTGGCTTAGGGAACAAAACTTGCCTGATCATGTGAAAGCTAAACTTCTGGATGCTCCTTTACAAAAGGACATACTTTTTGGTTCAAATGCTGAGGATATACTGCGAAAAATGGAAGAAAAAGCCAATTCTATGCAAAATGTCAAAGCTCTCTTACAGGTCCAGCCACCACGTTTTAGCAGGAATTGGCCTTCAAAAAACTGGTCCTTTCCAGCCACTGACAAGCCCCAAAGAGGTAGATACAGACGCACAAGGGGCAGAGGGCAATCACAAGGATCATATAGAGGCAGACAATGGCAACCTCCAGCACCAAGAGGTAGTGAAGACAGTGCACAACAATACAGGAAGCAAACCCAATGACTCCCTCATTTTCATGCCAAGCAAGTTTCAGCTGGCAGCACCTTTGGGAGGGAAACTAGCATTATTTGCAAGCAATTGGCATATTGTCACAACAGACAAATGGATACTGGACACTATAAACAGAGGCTACAAATTTCAATTTCACACTCTTCCAAAAATGAGAGGCATGCCAAACCTGCCACAAAATCAAAGGGCAGGGGCACAACTGCAAATTGCAAAGCTCCTAAACATGAGAGCTATACAAAAGGTACCTACTCACCAACAAGGTCAAGGTTTTTATTCAAGACTCTTTCTGGTGCCAAGAAAAGGAACCGACTGGAGACCCATTCTGGACTTATCCATCCTAAACACATTTCTACTCGTACCAAAATTCAAGATGCTCACACTACAGCAACTTCTTCCCATGCTGGGCAAGGAGTTTTGGCTGGTAACATTGGACCTCAAGGAGGCATACCTGCATGTCCCAATCAGACAAAGCTGCAGAAGATACCTCAGATTTCTTGCAGGTTCAATCCACTATCAATTCTCTGCATTGCCCTTTGGCTTATCTACTGCGCCCAGAGTATTCACAAAGTGCCTGGCATCAGTGATTGCATATTGCATACTTCAAGGGATACAAATTTACCCTTATCTGGACGACTGCCTGATCCAAGCGGACAGCAAACACATAATACTGGAACATCTGACATATGTGACACGGCTACTGCTTTCTCTGGGATACACCATCAACAAGGAGAAATCAAAGCTAACACCATCTCAGAAAATAACCTTCCTGGGTGCCAGCTTGGACACAAACACCCAGATGGCATATCTTACTCCAGAAAAACAAGGGCAATTATCTCTGTACTTCAAAACTCTAGCAAAAAGTACCAGGCTTACTGCAAGGAAAATCCTGCAGGCTCTGGGATTCATGGCATCTTGCATCCTTTTAATCCCATGTGCAAAGCTGCATATGAGAAAACTTCAATGGTACCTAAAAAATCTATGGTCTCAACACAGTCACAGTTTGGAAGCAATTATACCAATAATTCCATGCTTGCAAAAGGAATTTCTATGGTGGGCCCAAGCATGTCAAGTCAACACAGGTCTTCCATTCTGCAAGCCTCAAGCGAAGCAAGTCATAACCACAGACGCCTCAGATTACGCCTGGGGGGCGCACATACAGGACAGGTGCATCCAGGGCAGATGGTCCCAAAAGGAAAAGCACCTTCACATCAATCAAAAAGAAATGCTAGCAGTAATAAATGCAATTACAGCTTTCAAGGACTTCCTGCATCCAGGACAATTGCTGGTAAGAACAGACAACACCACAGTAATGTGGTACATAAACAAACAAGGAGGAACACATTCATACCCCTTGTGCAGACTAGCCATGACTCTTTGGAACTTGGCTCTGGAAAGACAAATCGAACTTCAAGCACAGTACTTGCCAGGACTGGAAAACACACTGGCAGACACTCTGAGCAGGAATATGACAGATCCACACGAATGGAAGTTACATCCTCAGGTGTTTACGGAGATAATCCAAGCGTGGGGGAGGACAGACATAGATCTTTTTGCCTCACACAGGAACCATCAATTGAAAAAGTTCTGTTCAAGGACCTTCCATCCAAAGGCCTGGAAAGTGGACGCCCTTTCATTCAGTTGGACAACATGGACAGTTTATGCATTTCCACCTCTACCTCTTCTGCCCAAGGTACTTTTGAAAGTAAGAACAGACAAACCAAAGATGATACTGATTGCTCCAGATTGGCCAAGGCAACACTGGTATCCGCTCCTGAGGAGCCTAACACAAACTCCTCCCTAGTCCCTGCCTCTAATGCCTCTTCTGTTGACTCAGAACAGCTACAAAACCCTTCACAGTCAGCTGAAAACACTCAACCTCGCTGCATGGAAAATTCCTTAACACCACAACAGACCCTACTCTCCAAGGAGGTGCAGGATGTCATTTTGGAGGCCAGAAGACCATCTACTAGAAAAGCCTACTCCGCTAAATGGAAGCGGTTTTGCTGTTGGAATGAGAAAAGAGGCCAGGACCCTAGAAAATTGAACTTGCCTCAAGTTTTACAGTACCTAGCTGAACTGCTGAACAGTGGACTTTCATTTTCTTCCATAAAAATACATGCCTCAGCCATTTCTGCAGAATTCGACATGGATCCTCCTTTATTCTCTCATCCACTCTTACGGCAGTTCCTCAGAGGGGCTAAGAATATAAGACCTCCAAGGAAGCAACCCATACCAGCCTGGGACCTTAATTACATACTAGAAAAATTAACATTGCCTCCATTTGAACCTGCTGCCTCAACAGATCTACAATATTTGTCCTGGAAAACAGCTTTCCTTCTGGCCATCACTTCAGCTCGTAGGGTTTCTGAATTACAGGCCCTCATGGTGGTGCAGCCCTTCCTCATCTTCCATCAGGATAGGGTGTCCCTTGACTAATCCTTCTTTATGCCAAAAGTGGTATCCAGGGTAGCCCTAAACCAAGCCATACACCTACCCACCTTTTATCCTAACCCTCAAAACAAAGGGGAAAGGCTGCTTCACTCTTTAGACATTCATAGGCAGCTTCGCTACTATTTGGACAAAACAAAGCCCTTCAGGAAATCAGAACAACTTTTTGTGTCCTATGCCGTAGGGGCTCAAGGGAAACCAGTTACCAAACAGACCATTTCCAAATGGATTGGCCACTGCATACGTTTTTGTTACTCCTATCATGAGAAACCTGTCCCTACTGGTATCAGATCTCACTCCACCAGGGCCACAGCCACCTCTACAGCCTTCCTCAGAGGTGTGCCTACTAAGGATATTTTGGAGGCAGCCACTTGGAGTTCTGTACATACCTTCACAAAACACTACCACCTGCCCTTATATTCCAGAACAAGAGCAGGCTTTGCCACTGCTGTTTTGCAGGGCATTCTGGCTCAACCCAATTCCTCATAGTTCCTACCACCCTATGTATAGCTCTGGGACTCTACCCATCTGTGATTACTGCAGCTGTATGCACAATGAACATAGTACAGTTTTGTACCTACCATAAATGTAGATGTTCGAGTGCTAATACAGCTGCAGTACAGGTTTCCCTCCCTCCTTCCCCACTTGGTAAGGGCATGGGGCCTAACAACCTTTTCATACCTCCTGACTGGGTTATCCTGCTATGTTTTATTTGCTTGCTTACACTGATTTTGCATTTCTCACACATGTACAAAAAGCTTTATTTATGTATTGCCTTCATTTTGGGGGCACCTGACATCTGGGGCAAGAAAGACTGAAGAACATGGCGTCGGCTGTGTCTTATATACTCTGGCCTTCCTGACGTCAGAAGAGTAAGCGACGACAACCGACGCCGGACCAAGACTTCGGAATTCGGCCGACCGAGGGACCGCCTGACGGCTGAAAACCCTTCTGTGATTACTGCAGCTGTATTAGCACTCGAACATCTACATTTATGGTAGGTACAAAACTGTACTTTCTGAGGGGAGGCAAATAGATCTATGTCTGGGCATCCCCATTTTCTTGTTATCATGCTGAAGACTTGCGGATCCAGTTTCCACTTGTGAGGGTCCATGAGGCATCTGCTTAGTTCATCTGCCAGAGTGTTTGTCTTTCCTGGCAGGAATTGTGCTTGCAGGTGTACTTGAGAAGTCAATGCTGCATTCCACAAAGTCACGGCTTGTCTGCAGACGGGGTAGGAATGTGTGCCCCCTTGCTTGTTTATGTACCACATGACTGTAGTATTGTCCGTCTTTATCAACAGTTGTCCTGGATGGAGTAGGTTCTTGAAGGCTGTCAGGGCATTTTGTACAGCTAGCATCTCTTTTTGGTTGATATGAAGATGTATTTGGCTTGCGGACCACGTGCCCTGAATACCTTTTCCTGCCATGTGAGCCCCCCCAGGCATAGTCCGATGCATCTGTTGTTAGTGTTTGCCTGGCTGTGGGTAAAGTGAATGGCTGTCCCTTGTTGTGGTGACAGGCCAGTGCCCACCATCGAAACTCCTGTTGCAGGCAGGGAATGAGGGTAATTAATGTTTCCAGGCTGTGGCAATGTTGAGTCCAAACACTTTTTAGATACCATTGTAGCTTCCTCATATGCAGTCTTGCATATGGAATTAGCAGAATGCAGGATGCCATGAAGTCCAAAGCCTGCACACTTTTTCTTGCAGGTAACTGGGTCTTTGTTGCCATCTTTTCAAAGTAAGAAGTCAGTTGCCTTTGTCTGGCGTGAGATAAGCCATCTGGGCAGTTGTATTTAAGCTTGTACCCAGGAATATTATCTCTTGAGAGGGTACTAGTTTTGATTTCTTTTCGTTTACTGTGTACCCTAGTAATTAGTAATCTTTTTACAAACGCCAGATGCTTCAGTAGGATGTCCTTGCTGTCTGCTTGAATAAGGCAGTCGTCCAAGTATATTTGAATTCCTCTTTGTCTGCAAAATGCAATTACTGGTACCAGGCATTTTGTGACCCTGGGCGCAGTAGATAAGCCAAAGGGAAGTGCAGAGAATTGGTAGCACATTGAGCCAGCTATGAATCTGAGGTATCTTCTGCAAGACTGTCTGATTGGGACATGCAGGTATGCCTCTTTGAGGTCCAAGGTTATGAGCCAAGCCTTCTTGCCCAGCATGGGCAGAAGCTGCTGCAGTGTCAACATTTTGAATTTTGGAACATCCAGAAAAGTGTTTAGAGTAGACAGGTCCAGTATTGGTCTCCAGGCTTTGTCCTTTCTGGGTACCAAGAAAAGTCTTGAGTAAAATCCATGTCCCTGCTCGCGCTGTGGTACTCGCTGAATAGCCCTCATGTCCATGAGAGATGAAATTTGTTTTTGTGCCTCTGCCCATTGATTGTGTGGCAGGTCTGGCATACCTTTTTTCTTTGGAAGGGTGTGAAAGTGGAACCTGTAGCCCTGAGAAACAATATTCAAAACCCATTTGTCCTGGGTGATCATGTGCCAGTTTTGTGAAAAAAAGTGCTAGCTTTCTCCCTAAGGGTGCTGCCAAAAGATAAGTGCTTGACATTGGCTGTGGAAAGTCATTGGGACTGTTTTCTGTATGGCTGTGAATTGTCTTCTCCGCTTTTGGAGGTAGAAGCACCCCATTGTTTAGGCCTGTATGAGCCTTGAGGCTGAGATCTGCCTCTAGGGTGTCTGTATTTGCCTCTTTGTGGCCTGTCTGACACTGGAAAGGACCAATTCTTAGAAGGCCAGTTCCTGCTAAATCTGGGTGGCTGAACCTGTAAAAAATCCTTTACTGTCTGCATAGATTTCGCTTTATCCTCCATTTTCTTTAACACCTCTTCTGCCTTAACACCAAACAAAGTATCATGCTGTAATGGAGCATCCAATAATTTTGTTTTAACATGATCAGGCAGATTCTGTTCTTTTAACCAGGCATGCCTTCGAATGACAGAACCTGTAACAGCGGCCCTGCAAGAGGCCTCCAGTGAATCAAAACCACTCTGCAAAGTATGCTTTCCTATTTGTTCAGCTGCATGCAATAAATCCTGCATCTCCTTGTTTTCAGAACATTCAGAAATTGTCAACATTTTCTGTTTTAGCAGTGACATTAAATATTGCTGATATTTAAGCATATGAAACTGACAATTTAAATTCCTTATAGCCAAGGTAGCAGAGGTGTAAACGTTTTCCCCCATCTGTCCAGTGCTCTAGAATCCCTATCAGAGGGGACAGGGTTTTTTGCAGTGGAAGCCTTGACCCCTTTGGGACCCTGAGATATAGTTTCTGGGTCAGCAGCAGGGTTTTTATATAGAAATTTATGTGAATCTGGAACCCTGTACTACCTGTCTGGCTTAACTGGTGCAGGGGGTAAAGAGTCAGGAGATAGGAGACAGACCGGACTCTGAAAATACATCATCTACAATGTCTAGTACAGGTGGGATAGCAAGAGGTCTGTGCTGAGGCAGTAAAAGAAAATCTCTGAGCCTTTTCTTAGATTCTGAATAATCTTGGATCTCCCAGTGAAAATGCTCCCCTCATGGTATGTAGGGTTTCCCCAAAAGAACAGTCTTCAGCAGGAGAGGCTGAAGGGATAGATTCTTCAGTATCAGAATCCTCATAGGGAGGAAGAGAGTATCCCTGTTCTGAAGAGGAGTCAGATGAAATGAAAACCTGATCAGATGAATCATATTCAGTGTCTTGCCTAGGCCTCTTATCAGGAGGGGGATGGGAACCCCTGAACAAAGTAATTAGGTCTTCAGCCATTTTGAGCATCTGTTTCTTAGGCATGGAAGTCTGTCCAAGAAATGCTGTTCTTGTTTGTCTTTAAAGCTGTTTTAGTCTTTGTCCTGGAAGCTGAAGTTGACTTGATATATAACTGTGTAGGTCTGAAAACACCCTCAGAAGCAGATACCTACTCAGCGGCTCCAGACCCATCTGAGGGAATAGTTTCCGAAGGTCCAATACCTTCAGTATCCAGAGGCCTAGGTGTCTCCATGTGGGAGTCAGAGGCGGCCTGTGGTTCTGAGGTAGCAGGTGTCAGGGGCTGCGAAAGCGCCTCACTGAGAACAGGCGACTGGCCTAGCGGAGGCTTCATAGTCAGTTTTGGACCTCGGATTTCTGTCCTTTTCTTTTTCCTTGCTCTTTTTATGAACTCCGGTCGTCGGCTGTTCCAACGGCATTATATAATTAAACCTTCGGCCAAAGTAATGAAAGGCAAAATCGTACTGAAGCTTAATAGTGCGTTGGTTAAATCTAGCATAAAACCGACAACCAGCTACGTCGTGGTCAGGGCCTAGGCAAGGAATACAGTAAGAATGAAAATCCTTATGAGGTATTTGCTTCCCACAAGAAATACAATTGTTAACTTTTTCTGACATCGGACTGGAGCAAGAAAAGCTTTCCCCAATGGGGTACTTAGCTTTATTGAAGACTTCGGATCTGAAATTCGATTTCGAAAATCTCAGGAGTCGGCCGACCGGCACTTGTGAACTGCTTTTGCTTCGGGCACCGCGCAGCTAGAAAGACTGAAGAAAATGGCGTCGGCTGCATCTTATATACCCCTGGCGCACTGACGTCAGGGAAGAGGCGACAGCAACCGATGCCGGACCAGGACTTTAGAATTCAGGCCGACTGCGGGTAGCCTGCCAGCAGGATAACCCAAGTGTAATGACTGCAACAGTGAAACACGATGAACATCTTTGGGTCCTATAATAATTGCTCATTCTTCCAGAAGTCATCAAGAGAAAAAAAGGTTACGGTCCTGGAGGGTGGGGAGGTGAGGAAGAATGAAAGTGGGCTACATACAAGGAATGTTATGAGAGTACCTAGCCTTTTTATCTGATGTTCTCAATTTTTATACATTCCTCAAAGTACAGTTTTGTACCTACCATAAATGTAGATGTTCGAGTGTTCACCCTGCTGCAGTCATCTCACCATTAAATCTTATGCTAAGCTTAAAACTCCATTAAAACCAAAAATTACTGTACATCAGTCTCCAGTTCAAGGCCCCATGCCTAAGAAACAGATGCCTAAGATGGCTGAAGATTTGATTACTCTAATCAGGGGTTCCCATCCCCCTCCAGATAAAAGACCAAGCCAAGAGGAGGATTATGCTTCCTCTGACCAGGTTTCAATTTCCTCAGATTCTTCTGAGGAACAGGATTACGCTTTTCCCCCTTATGAAGACTCTGATGCTGAAGACTCTATTCCCTCAGCATCTCCCCCTGAAGACTACTCCTTTGGGGAAACTTTACATACCATGAGGGAACATTTCCACTGCAGCAGGGTAACACAATGAACATCATACAGGACAGAGTCCCCAGGTGGACTCTAAGGAAGGATATTCCTGAGTAAAGTTGAGCTAAAGGCTGCTCTTTCCCTACAGACCAGATTCAACTTGTAATGAGTACTAAAGGTATGAGAATTAGCATAAGTTGCAGCCGCATAAATATCTTCCATGGAAGACCTGGATAAAAAACCCTAAGTTGCCATGGACCTGGTTGAATGGGCTCTTTAAGGCTTTGGCAAGGCCAGACCAAACCTGTTATAAACAAAGGAGATGCAACTGTTACCCATTTTGATAATGTAACTTTGGTAACTGGCTGACCCAATCTCATGTCTGAAAAAGATATAAATAATTGATCTGATTTTCTAAACATCTCTGATCTGTGAAGATAGAAATGCATGCGTCTGTGAACTTTTAGTTATGTACTTACCATAACTTTAGATGTATGGGATCCATCTCGCCTACATTCTCTACAGATGGGTTCGGAGCCGATCCTCAGCTCCGACTCGGCCGCTATACAATAGAACGCAGTCTCTTATTGGCTGAGTTACCTCATATCCCAGGATGCACCACTACCACTTCCCCAGATCTTGTTTGTCCGCACTCATGCTCACAGAAACATACTATTGTTATAACATTCTCAGGTCTTTCAAGAGAGGAAAGAAGTTCAATTTCGGATCGTCCGGTCTCTCCTGGTCTATGAGGCAGGGGGAAGGAGGGTGGGTTATTAGGAATGTAGGCGAGATGGATCCCATACATCTAAAGTTATGGTAAGTACATATGGGACAGCGTCCCTAGCACCTAATTCCTGGGTGGCTCACTGGAAAACACTCCTGAGAACTGTGGAACCGAAGGAAGCTCGACCCCTGGATGCCACATCTAATTTGTAGTGAGAAATAAAGGTGTGCGAAGATGACCACGTAGCAGCCGCACAAATGTCACTAATAGAGAGCTTGGAATGAAAGGCTGCCGAAGTGGCCATAGCCCTAGTAGAATGAGCTTTCACTGGAACTATAAGTTCCTTATTTCAGATGAGATAAATATGCTTGATACAGTCCCTGATCCACTTGGCAATAGTGACTTTTGTGACTGCTTTGACCCAATCTACTATCCGAAAAGGACACAAACAGTTGATCTGATTTTCGTGCTTTGTGTGTCCTATCCAAATAGAAACGTAATTGTCTGTGTACATCCAAGCTGTGAAAAGTATATTCAGCTCTATTCGAATACTTAGGGAAGAAGACCGGTAATTCCAGTGATTGTTGTAAACAAAAGTTAGAACAAACCTTTGGTATAAAAGATGGGTTTGGTCTAAGAGATACTCTATCCTTGTGAAATACCAAGTATGGTGGTTTGACACATAGGGCTTGAAGTTCTGAAACTCGCCTGGCTGATGTAATAGCAACTAGAAGGGCAGTCTTCCAAGAAAGAAATTTTAGATCACAGGTTGCTGCCGGCTCAAAGGGAGATGAGGTTAAGGTCCCACGGAGGTGCAGGTTGAGATATAGGGGGTCGCAGAAGCCAAGCTCCTTTAATAAAGGCTTTGCACAACTTGTTGCTCATTAAAGGAGGTTCTACACTCTCATGAAAATTGGAAATAGCCACCAGTTGCACTTTGATGGTAGACACTGAGCAACCTTGGTTGAACAGGGAAGCTAAAAACTTCAGTACTTCTGACACCGAGGCTGTCATCGGGTCTAATCCTCGGAGTTGGGCCCAAATAGCAAACCTCTTCCATTTATTGCTATATATCTTTTTAGTAGAAGTCTTGTGGGCCGAAGACAAAATGTGCATGACTTCAGGGGCGAAAGAATGGCTCCTAACTATGGTTGGAAGAGGAGTAGCCAGGCTGCTAACTTCAATGAATGGAGGGACTGATGGAGCTGTCCTGACTGATGTCAAAGGTCCGAACTTGGTCCAGGAACCAAGGACCTCCAATGCACATTTGTGAAGAAAGGGGAACCAGACTTGTCGAGGCCAGTATGGGGCGATTAGTATCATTTTGCTTCCCAAGCGAATCGCCTTCTGAATCACCTTGGGGAGAAGGGGAACTGGTGGAAAGGCATATAGCAGACCGGGGCCAAACGTGGACTAGAGCGTCCTTGGGGATCTCCCCCGGAACTGGGGTGAGAGTGAAGAAGTGCTGGTATTTCGCGTTGAGGGGACTTGCGAAGAGATCGCAACAAGGAACTCCCCATCTCGTGAAAATCTGCTACCACTCTGTCGTTCAAGGACACTCGTGAGGAGAGAATAGTTCTGCTCAGTCTGTCGGCTATCACGTTGGATTTCCCGAATGTCGTTGCCACTAGGAACGCTTTGCAGCAATCGCCCAATCCCATACTTTCATGGCTTCTCTGCAAAGGGGGTAGGACCTGGTCCCTCCTTGCTTGTTTAAGTACCAGACTACCGACATGTTGTCGGACTGAATGGCAATCGCATTCTGGGGAGGTGATCGTGCAGTGCTTGCAACGCTAAAAGCACCGCCCTCATCTCCAGGATATTGATGTGGAGAAGACTCTCGTCAGAGTGCCACGTGCCTTGGACCGACCTGTCCAGATAATGTTCCCCCCACCCTGTCTGGGAGGCGTCCATAGTCAACGTGGCAGAGGGGAGTGGGGGAACGAAGGGTCGCCCTACATTCAGGTTGGAAGAGAGAAGCCACCAACAAAGATCCTGTTTGCACGTGTCTGTGATCAATATGTGGTGACTGAGGGGAAGGTCTTGATAAGACCACTGGACTGAGAGGAGCCACTGGAGTATCCTCATGTGCAACCTTGCCAAGGGGACCAGAAGAATGGTGGCTGCCATGGAGTCCAACAGCTGTAGGACCATTCTCGCTGGAGCACGAGGTCTGAGGAGCAATGCCTGAACCTAAAGCTGGAGCGTCGCTATCCTTTCCGCAGGGAGATAGACTCGCATCTGCCTTGAGTCTATTTCTGCACCAATAAACAGAATACGCTGAGATGGCAGCAATACAGATTTTGACCAATTGAAGGCGATTCCTAAGGAGTTGCCTAGTGTGATAGTGGCTGCTAGGTTTTCCAAGAGTAGATGCCTGGAGGTGGCAGTTAGGAGCCAGTCGTCTAGGTATGGAAACACCTGGAATTCTAGACTTCTCAGGTGAGCAGTCACCACCGCAAACATTTGGTGAACACCCTGGGGGCTGTGGTGAGACCAAAGGGCAGTGCTCGGAACTGGAAATGACTGTCTCCTAGGCTGAAGCGTAAGTGTCTCCTCGACGCCTGATCTATCAGAATGTAATAGTAGGCGTCTTTGAGATCTATGGAGCACATCCAAACACCTTTCTCCAAAAGCGGAAGAATGGATTGCAAAGTGACCATCCGGAATTTGGACTTTTTCACAAATCGGTTTAGTTTGCTGAGATCCAAAATGGGTCTCAAGTCCCCGGTCTTTTTTGGTACCAAAAAGAATCTTGAGTAAGTCCCTGATCCGGCCTGGTCTGCGGGGACAGGTTGGGTGACCCCTTTTTGAAGCAGCTTTGATATTTCGTTGGCTGCATGATCCCGTTGACTGGGTGGCGGGTCCGGGATGCTTTGGACTGGTGGAGGGGGTTGAGAAAAGGGAATGGTGTAACCTCCGGCGATGATTTGAAGCACCCATTGGTCCTGAGTGATATTTTCCCAGGCCTTTAGGTGTCTCGAAAAACGACCCCCGACTGGCTCCGGAGCTGCAGAGTCGGGTACTCCTTCAGGGATGCTGGAAGGAGGAGGAGCCATGAAAGGACTCGCGGTCTCCAGTGTTGCGGGGGCCTCCGCCGCCTCTGGGACGGCATCTCCCTGAAACATTTCCCCCTCCTCTGCCTCTAGAAGGGGAATCGCTCTGCTGCGACGAGTAAGGCTTTTGAGACTTACGGAACCACATTTTCACTCCTCTTCGAGCCTTGGGATAAGGTCTGAAGGGAGTGGAAAACCGGGCTCCTACGGCAGTTAAAGTCTTACCCTCCTGTTCGCAGCGAGTCAATGTGTCCTTTACCTTGGGTCCAAACAGTGAGGACCCATCAAAGGGGGCGTTGGCAAAGGAAGACTTAAAGGCCTCCGCAAAGTGACACAGGCGTAGCCAGGCTTGTCTCCGTAGAGAAACACCTGTTCCAGCCATTCTGCTCGCTCCTTCGGCCGCATAAGAAATGAGCCTCATGGACGAGTTAGATAATGAAGACAGGGTAGCCAACTGGGAGTTAACCGTCTGGGCCAACTGCTCAGGTAAGTTACCAGAGAGGGTATCCGAAAGCTCCTTGATCAGATCCCTCTGCAGTCTGGTGAAATGTGTCAAGTAATTCAGAGACCTTAATGTAAAGGCCGCTGAAGAAAGGGTACGCTTGCCGTACCGATCTATGCTCCTAGACTCTTTATTAGGAGGATGGACGGACGTCGAAGCCTCTGCCACATCTTGTTGGGTGGCAGATGCCACCACCATAGCATCTACAGCCACGCCTTTCGATAGAAAGTCCTTATCCGGGGGAGCCGAAAGGAATTTATTGGGGCGAGTTGGCACCGGTTCAACAGAATCCGGGTGTTCCCACGCCTTTCGAGAGATCAAATACAGAAGCTCATCGAAGGGTGAAGACACCCAGGAGGCGGAGGGCTGAGCCCCGAAGGCCTTGAGGAAAACAGACTCCCCAGCAGAAGGGGGTTTGGACTGCCAGTCGCCTCGTTGCTTGAGGATCTCCAAGATGTCCGCAAAGGAGACATCATCCGAGGACGACTTGGGGGACCCCTCCGCATCATCGAGGTCGGTATCAGAGGAGAGAGACTCATCAGGGGAGTCGACGTGTTTCCTCTTACACTGTTTCTTCCTGGGAGGTTCCTCCAAAAGCGTGTCGGAGGGACCTCCAGGAAGAAGGAACCCCAATGGGGGTAACCTCAGGCCCAGGGCCCGCTGTCGTGAGACAGGGGATTGCAAAGGCGCCAGTCTCCATGCCCAGGGAAGGTGGTGGTGAAATGGTAGAAGTGGCCACAGAGGATTTGGCCAAGGCACTCCTCATGGCCTCGAAGGCTGGACCCCCAGAGTCCTGGGATGGTTCAACCCCCGAGGCCACAACGGCAGTCGGAACCCCCGCAGCCGACGCGCCGAGAGGGAGGCTCGGAACCGAAAGGATCGGGCCCGAAGCATCCCCCCGGGGCCGACAGAGGAGGTCCACGTACTGAACCCCGACCCAAGGGATGGGGTTGGAGTTAGAGTCGGAACCGACCCGATAACCTCCACCGGTTCCACCAACACCGACTCCAACGGCGCCGAAGCTGTTGGAAGAGGAATCAATGTAGCAGGACGGGAGATCGGCTCCGGAGCCAACTGGGCTGGAGCCGAGATCAACTTTGCAAAGACTGGAGACTGAAAAAGCCTTTGAAGCACCCTGTCTAAGTCCGAATCGGACATCCTCGACGACCGAGAAGAGACCGACCGGGTCCGAGTCGACTTCTCCGCCGGCTCCGAAAGACTGGGGGACCGGCTCCGTAATGGTTCGAGAAGTATCGGCGCCGAGGGAGACTCCACTACAACTGCAATTTCCCTCGGAGCCGATGTTAACTTCGGCACCGAAGGGGAAGAGTCTGAGCGGGCAACCCCCATCGGTTCCGAAGGTAGTGGAGCCCGATGGAGATGACTTCGCCTCGACGCCGAGCTCTCGACTCAAACCAGAGGAGTGCTGGACAACGGCAGACCGTTCCGCCCTCGCCAAGTCCGTGGAGCCGACGGAGAAGCCTGCCGAGACTTTTTGCTGCCGGATCCGGCGGGCTGGTCGGAGTCAAGACTTTTCTTCCTCGAAGGTGAAGAAGAAGAAGATAGGGCTTCCTCAAAGGAAGGGGTAATAAGCCCTTTCAAGATCAACTTATTTTTCCTCTCTTGGAGGACGCGAGAGGAAAAGGCGTGGCAAACGCTACAGGATTCTTGGAGATGCTTCGGGCCCAAACAGTAGACACATAAAGAATGGTCGTCCGTAATGGACATTTTATAGCTACATTTAGAACATTTTTTAAAACCTGATGGTCTATGTTCTTTAGACATGGCTATATTAAACAATAAACACTGACTACCAAAAACAAAGTTAGCACAAAGACAACCTAGACTCTAACTAAAACGCCTAGGATAGGGCTAGGCCCCTCTAACTTAAACGGGACCGTTAATTACCACAAAAAACTTTTAGTTATGTACTTACCATAACTTTAGATGTATGGGATCCATCTCGCCTACATTCTCTACAGATGGGTTCGGAGCCGATCCTCGGCTCCGACTCGGCCGCTATACAATAGAACGCAGTCTCTTATTGGCTGAGCTACCTCATATCCCAGGATGCACCACTACCACTTCCCCAGATCTTGTTTGTCCGCACTCATGCTCACAGAAACATACTATTGTTATAACATACTCAGGTCTTTCAAGAGAGGAATGAAGTTCAATTTTGGATCGTCCGGTCTCTCCTGGTCTACGAGGCAGGGGGAAGGAGGGTGGGTTATTAGGAATGTAGGCGAGATGGATCCCATACATCTAAAGTTATGGTAAGTACTTAACTAAAAGATGTAATGTGATCCTATCTCGCCTACATTCTCTACAGATGGGACAGCGTCCCTAGCACCTAATTCCTGGGTGGCTCACTGGAAAACACTCCTGAGAACTGTGGAACCGAAGGAAGCTCGACCCCTGGATGCCGCATCTAATTTGTAGTGAGAAACAAAGGTGTGTGAAGATGTCCACGTGGCAGCCGCACAAATGTCGCCAATAGAGAGCTTGGAATGAAAAGCTGCCGAAGTGGCCATAGCCCTAGTAGAATGAGCTTTTACCGGAGCTATAAGTTCCTTGTTTGAGATGAGATAAACATGAGTGATGCAGTCCCTGATCCACTTGGCAATAGTGACCTTTGTAACGGCTTTGCCTAATCTATTATCCGAAAAGGACACAAACAGTTGATCTGATTTCCGTGCTTTGTGTGTCCTATCCGAATAGAAACGTAATTGCCTGTGCACATCTAAGCAGTGAAAGGTATATTCAGCTCTATTCGAATATTTGGGAAAGAAGACCGGTAGCTCTAGTGATTGTTGTAGACAAAAATTAGAACAAACCTTTGGTATAAAAGATGGGTTTGGTCTAAGAGATACTCTATCCTTGTGAAATACCAAGTATGGTGGTTTAACACATTGGGCCTGAAGCTCTGAAACTCGTCTGGCTGAAGTAATAGCAATTAGAAAGGCAGTCTCCCAAGAAAGGAATTTTAGATCACAGGTTGCTGCCGGCTCAAAGGGGGATGAGGTTAATGCACCTAATACCACGTTCAGGTCCCACGGAGGTGCAGGTTGCGAAGTAGGAGGTCGCAGAAGCCAAGCTCCTTTAATAAAGGCTTTGCACAACTTGTTGCTCATTAAAGGAGGTTGCACACTTTCATGAAAATTGGAAATAGCCGCCAATTGTACTTTGATGGTAGACACTGAGCAACCTTGCTTGAATAGGGAAGCTAAAAACTTCAGTACTTCTGATACCGAGGCTGTCATCGGGTTTAATCCTCGGAGTTGGGCCCAAATAGCAAACCTCTTCCATTTATTGCTATATATCTTTTTCGTAGAAGTCTTGTGGGCCGAAGACAAGATGTGCATGACTTCCGGGGCCAGAGAATGGCTCCTAACTATGGTTGGAAGAGGAGTAGCCAGGCTGTCAACTTCAACGAATGGAGGGACTGATGGAGTTGTCCTGACTGATGAGTCAAAAGGTCCGGAACTTGGTCCAGGAACCAAGGACCCTCCAATGCATACCTGTGAAGAAAGGGGAACCAGACTTGCCGAGGCCAGTATGGGGCGATTAATATCATTTTGCTTCTCAAGCGAATCGCCTTCTGAATCACCTTGGGGAGAAGGGGAACCGGTGGAAAGGCATATAGCAGACCGGAGGGCCAAGCGTGGACTAGAGCGTCCTTGGGAATCTCCCCCGGAACTGGGGCCAGAGTGAAGAAGTGGTGACATTTCGCATTGAGGGGACTTGCGAAGAGATCGCAACAGGGAACTCCCCATCTTGTGAAAATCTGCGCTATCACTCTGTTGTTCAAGGACCACTCAAGAGGGGAGAGAATAGTTCTGCTCAGTCTGTCGGCTATCACGTTGGATTTCCCCGGAATGTGCGTTGCCATTAGGAAACGCTTGGTAGCAAGCGCCCAATCCCATACTCTCATGGCTTCTCTGCAAAGGGGATAGGACCTGGTTCCTCCTTGCTTGTTTAAGTACCAGACTACCGACATGTTGTCGGATTGAATGGCAATTGTACCCTGGGGGAGGTGATCGTGCAGTGCTTGCAACGCTAAAAGCACCGCCCTCATCTCCAGGATATTAATATGGAGAAGACTCTCGCCGGAGTGCCACGTGCCTTGGACCAACCTGTCCAGATAATGTCCCCCCCACCCTGTCTGGGAGGCGTCCGTAGTCAGCGTGGCAGAGGGGAGTGGGGGAACAAAGGGTCGCCCTTGATTCAGGTTGGAGGATAGAAGCCACCAACGAAGATCCTGTTTGCACGTGTCTGTGATCAGTATGCGGTGACTGAGGGGAAGGTCCTGATAAGACCACTGGACTGAGAGGAGCCACTGAAGTATCCTCATGTGCAACCTTGCCAAGGGGACCAGAAGAATGGTGGCTGCCATGGAGCCCAACAGCTGTAGGACCATTCTTGCTGGAGCACGACGTTTGAGGATTAGAGCCTGGATCTGAATCTGGAGCGTCAGGATCCTCTCTGTAGGGAGATAGACTCGCATCTGCCTTGAATCTATTTCTGCACCAATAAACAGAATACGCTGAGATGGTTGCAATACAGATTTTGACCAATTGAAGGTGATTCCTAAGGAATTGCCCAGTGTGATAGTGGCTGCTAGATTTTCCAAGAGTAGATGCCTGGAGGTGGCAGTTAGGAGCCAGTCGTCTAGGTATGGAAACACCTGGAATCCTAAACTTCTCAAGTGAGCAGTCACGACTGCCAAACATTTGGTGAACACCCTGGGGGCTGTGGTGAGACCAAAGGGCAGTGCTCGGAACGGAAAAGGACTGTCTCCCAGGCTGAAGCGTAAGTGTCTCCTCGACGCCTGATCTATCAGAATGTGATAGTAGGCGTCTTTGAGATCTATGGAGCACATCCAAACACCTTTCTCCAAAAGCGGGAGAATGGATTGCAACGTGACCATCCGCAATTTGGACTTTTTTACCAATCGGTTTAGTTTGCTGAGATCCAAAATGGGTCTCAAGTCCCCGGTCTTTTTTGGCACCAAAAAGAATCTTGAGTAAGTCCCTAATCCGGCCTGGTCTGCGGGGACAGGTTGGATGACTCCTTTTTGAAGCAGCTTTGATACTTCGTTGGCTGCATGATCCCGTTGACTGGGTGGTGGGTCCGGGATTCTTTGGACTGGTGGTGGGGGTTGGACAAAGGGGATGGTGTAACCTCCGGCGATGATTCGAAGCACCCATTGGTCCTGAGTAATATCTTCCCAGGCCTTTAGGTGCTTCGAAAAACGACCCCCGACTGGCTCCGGAGCTGCACAGTCGGGTACTCCTTCAGGGGTGCTGGAAGGAGGAGGAGCCACGAAAGGACTCGCGGTCTCCAGTATTGCGGGGGCCTCCGCCGCCTCTGGGACGGCGTCTCCCTGAAAAATTTCCCCCTCCTCTGCCTCTAGAAGGGGGATCGATCTGCTGCGACGAGTAAGGCTTCTGAAACTTACGGAACCACATTTTCCCTCCTCTTTGGGCCTTGGGATAAGGCCTGAAGGGAGTGGAAAACCGGGATCCTACGGCAGCCAAAGTCTTACCCTCCTGTTCGCAGCGAGTCAAAGTGTCCTTTACCTTGGGTCCAAACAGTGAGGACCCATCAAAGGGGGCGTCGGCAAAGGAAGACTTAAAGGCCTCTGCAAAATGACACAGGCGTAGCCAGGCTTGTCTCCGTAGAGCAACACCTGTTCCAGCCGCTCTACTCGCTCCTTCGGCCGCATAGGAAATGAGCCTCATGGACGAGTTAGATAATGAAGACAGGGTAGCCAACTGAGAGTTAACCGTCTGGGTTAACTGCTCAGGTAAGTTACCAGAGAGGGTATCCGACAGCTCCTTGATCAGATCCCTCTGCAGTCTGGTGAAATGTGCCAGGTAATTCAGAGACCTTAATGTAAAGGCCGCTGAAGAAAGGGTACGCTTGCCGTACTGATCCATGCTCCTAGACTCTTTATTAGGAGGATGGACGGACGTCGAAGCCTCTGCCACATCTTGTTGGGTGGCAGATGCCACCACCATAGCATCTACAGCCACGCCTTTAGATAAAACATCCTTGTCCGGGGGAGCCGAGAGGAACTTATTGGGGCGAGCTGGCACCGGTTCCACAGAATCCGAGTGTTCCCACGCCCTTCGAGAGATCAAATCCAGAAGCTCATCGAAGGGCGGAGACACCCAGGAGGTGGAGGGCTGAGCCCCGAAGGCCTTGAGGAAAACCGACTCCTCAGCAGAAGGGGGTTTGGACTGCCAGTCGCCTCGTTGTTTAAGGATTTCCAAGATGTCCGCAAAGGAGACATCTTCCGAGGACGACTTTGGGGACCCCTCTGCATCATCGAGGTCTGTATCCGATGTGAGAGACTCATCAGGGGAGTCGACGTGTTTCCTCTTACACTGTCTCTTCCTGGGAGGTTCCTCCGAAAGCGTGTCGGAGGAACCTCCAGGAAGAAGGGAACCCCAATGGGGGTAACCTCAGGCCCAGGGGCTCCACTGTCGTGAGACAGGGGGATTGCAGAGGCGCCAGTCTCCATGCCCAGGGAAGGTGGTGGTGGAAAGGTCTTAGTGGCCACAGAGGATTTGGCCAATGCACTTCTCATGGCATCGAAGGCTGGACCCCCAGAGTCCTGGAAAGGTCCAGCCCCCGAGACCACAACAGTAGTCGGAGCCCCCGCAGCCGACGCACCTAGAGGGAGGCTCGGAACCGAAAGGATCAGGTCCGAAGCATCCCCCCCGGGGCCGACAGAGGAGGTCCGCGTACCGAACCCCGACCCGAGGGACGGGGTTGAAGTTAGAGTCGGAACAGACTCGATAACCTCCACCGGTTCCACCAACACCGACTCCAATGGCGCCGAGGCTGTTGGAGGAGGAATGAAAGTAGTAGGATGGGAGATCGGCTCCAGAGCCAATTGGGCTGGAGTCGAGATCAACTTTGCGAAGACTGGAGACTGAAAGAGCTTCTGAAGCACCCTGTCTACGTCCGAATCGGACATCCTCGATGAACGAGAAGAGACCGACCGGGACCGAGTCGACTTCGCCGGTTCCGAAAGACTGGGGGACCGGCTCCGTAATGGTTCGAGGCGTATCAGTGCCGAGGGAGATTCCACTACTACTGCAATCTCCCTCGGAGCCGATGTGGACTTCGGCACCGAAGTGGAAGTGTCTGAGCGGGCAACCCCCATCGGCTCCGAAGGCAGTGGAGCCGATGAAGGTGACACGCCTCTCGATGCCCGAGCTCTCGACTCCGAAGCCAGAGGAGTCGAGGCTGGAGACATCGAGGCAGACCGTTCCGCCCTCGGCTCCGAAGTCCGTGGAGCCGACGGAGAAGTCTGTCGAGACTTTTTTGCTGCCGGATCCGACGGACTGGTCGGAGCCGAAGATTTTTTCTTCTTCCCAGAAGGTGAAGAAGAGGAAGATAGGGCTTCCTCAAAGGAAGGGGCAATAAGCCCTTTTAAGATCAACTTATTTTTCCTCTCTTGGAGGACTCGAGAGGAAAAAGCGTGGCAAACACTACAGGACTCCTGAATATGTTTAGGACCTAAGCAATATACACATAAGGAATGGTCATCTGTTATAGACATTTTATAACTACATTTAATACATTTTTTAAAACCGGAAGGTCTATGCTCTTTAGACATGGTTCTAAAAAAAAAATCTAACACCAACTACAAGACAAAAAACAGTTAACACCGACAACCTAGACTCTAACTTAAACGCCTAGGGTAGGGCTAGGCCCCTCTAACTAAAACGGAACCTTTGACTAACAAACAAACGAACACAATTTTCCACAAAAAAAGTATCAAAACCAATCACACAACAATAGCTGTTAAAACAGCTTTTGGGTAAGCTTTACAAAAAATTCAGACAGAAAAAGTTTCTGACTAAAGGTACTTAGCTCAGCCAAGTCCGAGACCACGTCTAAGCTGGAAAGCGGCAAATGAGATCTGGGGAAGTGGTAGTGGTGCATCCTGGGATATGAGGTAGCTCAGCCAATAAGAGACTGCGTTCTATTGTATAGCGGCCGAGTCGGAGCCGAGGATCGGCTCCGAACCCATCTGTAGAGAATGTAGGCGAGATAGGATCACATTACATCACAATTTACCACAAGAAAATATCAAAAACCAATCACACAACAACAAGTAGCTGTTAAAACAGCTTTTGGGTAAGTTTTGACAAAAATTCAGACAGAAAAATTTCTGACTAAAAGATACTTAGCTCAGCCAAGTCCGAGACCACGTCTATGCTTGAGAAGCGGCAAACGAGATCTGGGGAAGTGGTAGTGGTGCATCCTGGGATATGAGGTAACTCAGCCAATAAGAGACTGTGTTCTATTGTATAGCGGCCGAGTCGGAGCCGATCCTCGGCTCCGAACCCATCTGTAGAGAATGTAGGCGAGATAGGATCACATTACATCACCTAATAAATGCAAAATGTATTCACCTTTTGAAAAATTCGGAAAAAATACAGGGAGATTAACAGACTGATTAATGTTAGATCCTGACACCATCTTAGGAAGACAAGAATTGACTGGCTCTTAAGGACACCTTATCCTTATGAAAAATTAAATAAGGAGGCTTAGGAGATAAATCTTGAAATTTTGAAACTCTCCTACCTGATGCTACGGCTATCAGAAATATAGTTTTCCAAGTCAAATATTTCAAACCACATTTTGCAGCCGGTTCAAATGGTTTTTGAGTCGGGGCCTGGAACATTAAATTCGGATCACACTGTGGAGTAGGATCTTTAAAGGGTGGTTTGCCTTACAAAGACGTGAAGAAGCCAACATGCAATTATAACTCCAATATGGAAACTGGAAATGGCAGCTAAATGAACCTTAACCATCGAGTGACTAGCCCCATCATTAAAAATAGAATCTAGCAATTCAAGAATTTTAGGCACTGGTGCTTAAAAAGAATCCATGTCTTGTTGCTGCACCCAAAGGACAAATGTTTTCCATTTGCTCTTGTAAATTCTTGTAGTGGAAGCTTTGTGGGATGACAGAAGAATGTGGTACACCAGGAAAAGACCTTTGGTTGTCTGGCTATCAATGGACTTGGAGAAACCATGTGGTCAGCTTTAGGCCCAAGATGTCCGGGTGAGTCATGTCTGTCAGGTGAGACAAGAGGTCTGGAATCTGATCCAGAATTCAAGGCGGGTAAACTAGATGAGGCCAAAGTAAGGGAAAACAAATTTGTCAAGGCCAGTAAGGGGCAATGATGATGACTTTGCTCTTCGATTGGGAAGATTTCTGTAGAAATTTAAATTTTGGGATTAAGGGAGTTGGGGGATAAGCACAGAGAAGACCTGGGGGGCAAATGTTAATGACAGTGTCTCTTGGCAACTTCCCTGGCAGGTGGATTAGGGCAAAAAATCTGCTGCACTTATACAGGGAAGATGCAAATAGTTCACAGCATGCCTGGCCCCAATGCTGAAATATTTCTGCCATTTCCTTACTGCGACACCACTTGTGAGGGAGCAGAATGGACAGTACAGTTTTGTCCTACCATAAATGTAGATGTTCGAGTGCTAATACAGCTGCAGTAATCACAGATGGGTTTTCAGCCGTCAGGCGGTCCCTCGGTCGGCCGAATTCCAAAGTCTTGGTCCTGCGCCGGTTGTCGTCGCTTATTCTTCTGACGTCAGTAAGGCCAGAGTATATAAGACACAGCCGACGCCATGTTCTTCAGTCTTTCTTGCCCCAGATGTCAGGTGCCCCCAAAAGGAAGGCAATACATAAATAATGCTTATCTACATATGCAATGAATGCAATGAAGTGCAAAATCAGTGTAAGCAAGCAAATAAAACATAGCAGGATAACCCAGTCAGGTGTTATGAAGTGGTTGTTAGGCCCCATGCCTTTACCAAGTGGGGAAGGAGGGAGGGAAACCTGTACTGCAGCTGTATTAGCACTCGAACATCTACATTTATGGTAGGTACAAAAAGTACAGTTTTGTACCTACCATAAATGTAGATGTTCGAGGGCTATTACAGCTGCAGTAATCACATATGGGTTTTCAGCCGTCAGGCGTCCTCGGTCGGCCGAATTCCAAAGTCTTGGTCCGGCCGGTTGTTGTCGTACTCTTCTGACGTCAGGAAGGCTAGAGTATATAAGACACAGCCGGCGCATCTTCTTCAGTCTTTCTTGCCCCAGATGTCAGGTGCCCACCAAAGGAAGGCAATACATAAATAAATCTAATCCACTAAAGTAAGCAAATAAAACATAGCAGGATAACCCAGTCAGCAGGTATGAAGAGGTATTCAGACCCCAAGGTCTTACCAAGTGGGGAAGGAGGGTGGGAAACCTGTACTGCAGCTGTAATAGCCCTCGAACATCTACATTTATGGTAGGTACAAAACTGTACTATGTTCATCGTGCATTACAGCTGCAGTAATCACATATGGGTAGAGTCCCAAAGCTATGCATAGGGTGGTAGGTACTATACGGAACTGGGTTGAGCTAGAATGCCCTGCAATACTACAGTGGCGAAGCCTGCTCTTGTTCTGGAATATAAAGGCAGATGGTAGTGTTTTGTGAAGGTATGTACAGAACTCCAAGTGGCTGCCTCCAAGATATCTTTAGTAGGCACTCCTCTGAGGAAGGCTGTAGAGGTGGCTGTGGCCCTGGTGGAGTGGGATCCGATACCAGTAGGGACAGGTTTTCCATGATAGGAGTAACAAAATCGTATGCAGTGACCAATCCACTTGGAAATGGTCTGTTTGGTAACTGGTTTCCCTGGAGCACTCAGGGCATAGGACACAAAAAGCTGGTCTGATGTCCTGAAGGACTTAGTTCTGTCCAAATAGTAACGTAGCTGCCTATGAATGTATAAAGAGTGAAGCAGCCTTTCCCCTTTGTTTTGAGGGTTAGGATAGAAGGTAGGTAGGTGTATGGCTTGGTTTAAGGCTACCCTGGATACCACTTTAGGCATAAAGGACGGGTTAGTACGAAGGGAAACCCTATCCTGATGGAAGATGAGGAAGGGCTGCACCGCCATGAGGGCCTGTAATTCAGAAACCCTACGAGCTGAAGTGATGGCCAGAAGAAAAGCTGTTTTCCAGGACAAATATTGCAGATCTGTTGAGGCAGCAGGTTCAAAGGGAGGCAATGTTAATTTTTCCAGAATGTAGTTAAGGTCCCAGGCTGGTATTGGCTGCTTCCTTGGCGGTCTAATATTTTTGGCCCCTCTGAGGAACTGCCGTAAGAGAGGTTGAGAGAACAAAGGGGGGTCTGTGTTGTATTCTGCAGAGATGGCTGAGGCATGTATTTTAATGGAAGAAAATGAAAGTCCACTGTTCAGTAGCTCAGCTAGGTACTGTAAAACTCGAGGCAAGTCCAACTTCCTGGGATCCTGGCCTCTTTTCTCATTCCAACAGCAAAACCGCTTCCATTTTGCGGAGTAAGCTTTTCTGGTTGATGGTCTTCTGGCCTCCAAAATGACATCCTGCACCTCCTTGGAGAGAAGGGTCTGTTGAGGTGTTAAGGAATTTTCCATGCTGCGAGGTTGAGTGTCTTCAGTTGACTGTGCAGGGTCTTGTAGCTGTTCTGAGTCAGCAGAAGTGGTGTTAGAGGCAAGGCCCAGGGAGGAGAATGGATTAGACTCCTCAGGAGCGGATACCAGTGTTGCCTTGGCCAATCCGGTGCAATCAGTATCATCCTTGGTTTGTCCGCTTTTGCTTTCAGCAGTACCTTGGGCAATAGAGGCAGAGGTGGAAATGCATAAACTGTCCCTGCTGTCCAACTGAATGAAAAGGCGTCCACTTTCCAGGCCTTTGGATGGAAGGTCCTTGTACAAAACTTTGTCAATTGATGGTTCCTGTGGGAGGCAAAAAGATCTATGTCTGGCCTCCCCCACGCTTGGATTATCTCTGCAAACACCTGAGGATGTAACTTCCATTCGTGTGGATCTATCATATTCCTGCTCAGAGTGTCCGCCAATGTGTTTTCCAGTCCTGGCAGGTATTGTGCTTGAAGCTCGATTTGTCTTTCCAGAGCCAAGTTCCA
Source organism: Protopterus annectens (assembly GCF_019279795.1). NCBI lineage: Eukaryota > Metazoa > Chordata > Ceratodontiformes > Protopteridae > Protopterus > Protopterus annectens. The sequence continues at coordinate 5,258,890 of NC_056748.1, read as the reverse complement.
AAGAGTCATGGCTAGTCTGCACAAGGGGTATGAATGTGTTCCTCCTTGTTTGTTTATGTACCACATTACCGTGGTGTTGTCTGTTTTTATTAGTAGTTGTCCTGGATGCAGGAAGTCTTTGAAAGCTGTAATTGCATTTATTACTGCTAGCATTTCCTTTTGATTGATGTGAAGGTGCTTTTCCTTTTGGGACCATCTTCCCTGAATGCACCTGTCCTTCATGTGCGCCCCCCAGGCGTAATCGGAGGCGTCTGTGGTTATGACTTGTTTTGCTTGAGGCTTGCAGAATGGGAGGCCTGTATTTGCTTGGCATGCTTGTGCCCACCATAGAAATTCCTTTTGTAGACATGGAATTATTGGTATAATTGCTTCCAAACTGTGACTGTGTTGACACCATAGATTTTTTAGGTACCATTGAAGTTTCCTCATGTGCAGCTTTGCACATGGGATTAGAAGAATGCAAGATGCCATGAATCCCAGAGCCTGCAGGATTTTCCTTGCAGTAAGCCTGGTACTTTTTGCTAGTGTTTTGAAGTACTGAGGTAGTTGCCCTTGTTTTTCTGGCGTAAGATATGCCATCTGGGTGTTTGTGTCCAAGCTGGCACCCAGGAAGGTTATTTTCTGAGCTGGTGTTAGCTTTGATTTCTCCTTGTTGATGGTGTAACCCAGAGAAAGCAGTAACCGTGTCACATATGCCAGATCTTCTAGTAGTCTGTGTTTGCTGTCCGCTTGGATCAGGCAGTCGTCCAGATAAGGGTAAATTTGTATCCCTTGCAGTCTGCAGTAAGCGATCACTGATGCCAGGCCCTTTGTGAATACTCTGGGCACAGTAGATAAGCCAAAGAGCAATGCAGAGAATTGATAGTGAATTGAACCTGCAAGAAATCTGAGGTATCTTCTGCAACTTTGTCTGATTGGGACATGCAGGTATGCCTCCTTGAGGTCCAAAGTTACCAGCCAAAACTCCTTGCCCAGCATGGGAAGAAGTTGCTGTAATGTGAGCATCTTGAATTTTGTGCAGTAGGTATGTGTTTAGTATGGATAAGTCCAGAATGGGTCTCCAGTCGGATCCTTTTCTTGGTACCAGAAAGAGTCTTGAATAAAATCCTTGACCTTGTTGGTGCGTAGGTACCTTTTGTATAGCTCTCATGTTTAGGAGCTTTGACATCTGTAGTTGTGCCTCTGCCCTTTGATTTTGTGGCAGGTTTGGCATGCCTCTCTTTCTTGGTAGAGTGTGGAATTGAAATTTGTAGCCTCTGTTTATAATGTCCAGGATCCATTTGTCTGTAGTGACAATATGCCAATTGCTTGCAAATAATGCTAGTTTCCCTCCCAAAGGTGCTGCCAACTGTAACTGGCTTGGCATGGAGATGAGGGAGTCATTGAGTTTGCTTCCTGTATTGTTGTGCACTGTCTTCACCACCTCTTGGTGCTGGAGATTGCCATTGTCTGCCTCTGTATGATCCTTGTGATTGCCCTCTGCCCCTTGTGCGTCTGTATCTACCTCTTTGGGGCTTGTCACTGGCTGGAAAGGACCAGTTCTTTGAAGGCCAGTTCCTGCTAAACCGTGGTGGCTGGACCTGTAGAAAGGCTTTGACAGTCTGCATAGACTTGGCTTTTTCCTCCATTTTTCGTAATATATCCTCAGCATTAGTACCAAAAAGAACATCCTTTTGCAAAGGAGCGTCAAGAAGTTTAGCTTTCACATGATCTGGTAAAGTTTGCTCTCTAAGCCAGGCATGTCTGCGGATGACTGACCCTGTAGCAGCCGCTCTACTGGAGGCCTCTAGGGCATCATAACCACATTGTAAGGTGTGTTTACCCACCTGCTCCGCACTATGCATCATATCCTGTAACTCTTTTAATTCTGGTAGTTCAATATTTGTCATTTTGCTCTTTAATTGTGATAGCAAGTACTGTTGATATTTTATCATATGAAACTGACAGTTTAAGGCCCTCATGGCTAGGGTGGCCGAGGTATATACCTTCTTACCCCACCTTTCTAGAGATCTGGATTCCCTTTCTGCAGGGAGTGGATTCTTAGCAGTGGCGGCTTTTAATCCCTTAGGGCCTTGTGAAATGGTTTCAGGGTCAGCATTGTGGCCTTTATAGAGAAATTGGTGAGAAGTGGGCACTCTGTAATATCTATCAGGTTTTACTGGTGCTGGAGGCAGGGAGTCAGGGTTAAGACAGGCCTCCGAATAGACATCATCCAGAACCTCCAAAACAGGGGGTATAGCCAGAGGTCTGTGTTGAGGTAACCAGAGAAATTCCCTAAGTCTTTTCTTGGAGTCGGAAAAGTCTTGGCCTTCCCAATGGAAGTGCTCTCTCAAGGTGTGCAAGGTTTCCCCAAAAGAAAAATCCTCAGGGGGGGACACGGAAGGAATGGATTGCTCAGCATCCGAATCCTCAAAAGGAGAATAAGAGTGTTCCTCTGCATCAGAATGCTCGGAAATAATGGATCCCTGGTCAGAAGATGGGGATTCTTCCTCAACTCTGGGCCTCTTATCAGGAGGGGGCTGGGAACCTCTGATAAGAGTAATAAGGTCCTCCGCCATCTTAAGCATGTGTTTCTTAGGCAAGGGTCCAGAAGATGGGCCTTGTGCAGCAGGCCTAGTGTGATGCCTGACTGCTTTGGCTTTAGTAAAAGCCTTAATGGAGAAAGTAGATGAAGGCCTAAAAACACCATGGGTGGAGGTGGACCTGTCCACATTAACAGTTTCAAAAGAAGCCGGGGCTTCGGTAGTAGTCTGGGAAAGGGCCGAAGGGCCTGCGGTCTCAGGTACAGAGGGCACCGCCATAGTCGTGTCGTCGGTGCTCAGGGACTGCAAAGGCGTCTCACTGAGAACCGGAGCACGTGGAGCCTGTTTCGGTGTGGTGTCAGCGGAGACCGCGGTCTTCGCGTGTCGGTCCTTTTCCCTGCGTTTTTTGGGTAAAGCGGTAGTCGGAGTGTCCGACGACATTTTATAGTCAAACGCTTTTCCAAAATAATGTTGGGCGAACCAGGGCCGACGTTTGATAGTGCGTTTATTGAAGGTAGCACAAAGCGACAGCCCGAGACGTCGTGGTCTGGGCCCAAACAAGTTATGCAAAGGGAATGGAAATCCTTATGCGGTATTTGCTTCCCACAAGAAATACAATTATTTACTTTTTCTGACATCGGTCTGAGGCAAGAAAAGTTTCAACGGGTACTTAGCTTTAACGAAGACTTGGTTCAAATATTTTCATAATTCAGGAGCTGGCCGACCGGCACTTGCGAACTGCTTCTGCCCGGGCACCGCGGCAAAAAGACTGAAGAAGATGGCGTCGGCTGTGTCTTATATACTCTAGCCTTCCTGACGTCAGAAGAGTACGCGAGAACAACCGACGCCGGACCAAGACTTTGGAATTCGGCCGACCGAGGGACCGCCTGACGGCTGAAAACCCATATGTGATTACTGCAGCTGTAATGCACGATGAACATCTGTACTATGTTCATCGTGCATACAGCTGCAGTAATCACAGATGGGTAGAGTCCCAAAGCTATGCATAGGGTGGTAGGTACTATGAGGAACTGGGTTGAACCAGAATGCCCTTCAAAACAGCAGTGGCAAAGCCTGCTCTTGTTCTGGAATATAAGGGCAGGTGGTAGTGTTTTGTGAAGGTATGTACAGAACTCCAAGTGGCTGCCTCCAAAATATCCTTAGTAGGCACACCTCTGAGGAAGGCTGTAGAGGTGGCTGTGGCCCTGGTGGAGTGAGATCTGATACCAGTAGGGACAGATTTCCCATGATAGGAATAACAAAACCGTATGCAAAAGCCAATGCACTTGGAAATGGTCTGTTTGGTAACTGGTTTCCCTTGAGCCCCTACGGCATAGGACACAAAAAGTTGTTCTGATTTCCTGAAGGACTTTGTTCTGTCCAAATAATAACGTAGCTGCCTATGGATGTCTAAAGTGTGAAGCAGCCTCTCCCCTTTGTTTTGAGGGTTTGGATAAAAGGTAGGAAGGTGTATGGCTTGATTTAAGGCTACCCTGAAAACCACTTTTGGCATAAAAGATGGGTTGGTACGAAGGGAAACCCTGTCCTGATGGAAGATGAGGAAGGGCTGCACCGCCATGAGGGCCTGTAGTTCAGAAACCCTACGAGCTGAAGTGATGGCCAGCAGGAAAGCTGTCTTCCATGACAAATATTGCAGATCTGTTGAGGCAGCTGGTTCAAAGGGAGGCAATGTTAATTTTTCTAGTATGTAATTAAGGTCCCAGGCTGGTATTGGTTGCTTCCTTGGAGGTCTTATATTCTTAGCCCCTCTGAGGAACTGTCGTAAGAGTGGGTGAGAGAATAAAGGAGGATCCGTGTTGAATTCTGCAGAAATGGCTGAGGCATGTATTTTTATGGAAGAAAATGAAAGTCCACTGTTCAGCAGTTCAGCTAGGTACTGTAAAACCTGAGGCAAGTTCAGTTTTCTAGGTTCCTGGCCTCTTTTCTCATTCCAACAGCAAAACCGCTTCCATTTTGCGGAGTAAGCTTTTCTAGTAGATGGTCTTCTGGCCTCCAAAATGACATCCTGCACCTCCTTGGAGAGTAGGGACTGTTATGGTGTCAAGGAATTTTCCATGCAGCAAGGTTGAGTGTTTTCAGCTGGCTGTGAAGAGTTTTGTAGCTGTTCTGAGTCAGTAGAAGAGGCATTAGAGGCAGGGACCAGGGAGGAGTATGTGTTAGGCTCCTCAGGAGTGGATACCAGTGTTGCCTTGGCCAATCTGGAGCAATCAGTATCATCCTCGGTTTGTCTGTTCTTGCTTTCAAAAGCACCTTGGGCAGAAGGGGCAGAGGTGGGAATGCATAAACTGTCCATGCTGTCCAACTGAATGAAAGGGCGTCCACTTTCCAGGCCTTTGGATGAAAGGTCCTTGAACAAAACTTTTTCAGTTGATGGTTCCTGTGGGAGGCAAAAAGATCTATGTCTGGCCTCCCCCATGCTTGGATTATCTCTGTAAACACCTGAGGGTGTAATTTCCATTCGTGTGGATCTGTCATACTTCTGCTTAGAGTGTCTGCCAGTGTGTTTTCCAGTCCTGGCAAGTACTGTGCTTGAAGCTCGATTTGTCTTTCCAGAGCCAAGGTCCAAAGAGTCATGGCTAGTCTGCACAAGGGGTATGAATGTGTTCCTCCTTGTTTGTTTATGTACCACATTACTGTGGTGTTGTCTGTTCTTATCAGTAATTGTCCTGGATGCAGGAAGTCCTTGAAAGCTGTAATTGCATTTATTACTGCTAGCATTTCTTTTTGATTGATGTGAAGGTGCTTTTCCTTTTGGGACCATCTGCCCTGAATGCACCTGTCCTTCATGTGCGCCCCCCAGGCGTAATCTGAGGCGTCTGTGGTTATGACTTGTTTTGCTTGAGGCTTGCAAAATGGAAGGCCTGTGTTTACTTGACATGCTTGGGCCCACCATAGAAATTCCTTTTGCAAACATGGAATTATTGGTATAATTGCTTCCAAACTGTGACTGTGTTGAGACCACAGATTTTTTAGGTACCATTGAAGTTTCCTCATATGCAACTTTGCACATGGGATTAGAAGAATGCAAGATGCCATGAATCCCAGAGCCTGCAGGATTTTCCTTGTAGTAAGCCTGGTACTTTTTGCTAGTGTTTCAAAGTACTGAGATAGTTGCCCTTGTTTTTCTGGCGTAAGATATGCCATCTGGGTGTTTGTTTCCAAGTTGGCACCCAGGAAGGTTATTTTCTGAGATGGTGTTAGCCTTGATTTCTCCTTGTTGATGGTATATCCCAGAGAAAGCAGTAACCGTGTCACATATGCCAGATGTTCCAGAAGTATGCGTTTGCTGTCCGCTTGGATCCGGCAGTCGTCCAGGTAAGGGTAAATTTGTATCCCTTGAAGTCTGCAGTAAGCAATCACTGATGCCAGGCACTTTGTGAATACTCTGGGCGCAGTAGATAAGCCAAAGGGCAATGCAGAGAATTGATAGTGGATTGAACCTGCAAGAAATCTGAGGTATCTTCTGCAGCTTTGTCTGATTGGGACATGCAGGTATGCCTCCTTGAGGTCCAATGTTATCAGCCAAAACTCCTTGCCCAGCATGGGAAGAAGTCGCTGTAATGTGAGCATCTTGAATTTTGGTACGGGTAGGAATGTGTTTAGGATGGATAAGTCCAAAATGGGTCTCCAGTCGTTTCCTTTTCTTGGCACCAGAAAAAGTCTTGAATAAAAACCTTGACCATGTTGTGTGTAGGTACCTTTTGAATAGCTCTCATGTTTAGGAGCTTTGAAATTTGCAGTTGTGCCTCTGCCCTTTGATTTTGTGGCAGGTCTGGCATGCCTCTCATTTTTGGAAGAGTGTGAAATTGAAATTTGTAGCCTCTGTTTATAATGTCCAGTATCCATTTGTCTGTTCTGAGAATATGCCAATTGCTTGCAAATAATGCTAGTTTCTCTGCCAAAGGTGCTGCCAGTTGAGACTTGCTTGGCATGGAGATGAGGGAGTCATTGAGTTTGCTTCCTGTATTGTTGTGCACTGTCTTCACCACCTCTTGGTGCTGGAGATTGCCATTGTCTGCCTCTATATGATTCTTGAGTTTGCCCTCTGCCCCTTGTGCGTCTGTATCTACCTCTTTGGGGCCTGTCAGTGGCTGGAAAGGACCAGTTTTTCGAAGGCCAATTTCTGCTAAAACGTGGTGGTTGGACCTGTAAGAAAGCCTTGACAGTTTGCATAGACTTGGCTTTTTCTTCCATTTTCCGTAGAATCTCCTCAGCATTAGTACCAAATAGTACATCCTTTTGTAAAGGAGCATCAAGAAGTTTAGCTTTAACATGATCAGGTAAATTTTGTTCCCTAAGCCAGGCATGTCTGCGAATGACTGATCCTGTAGCAGCCGCTCTACTGGAAGCCTCTAGGGCATCATAACCACATTGCAAGGTGTGTTTACCCACTTGCTCCGCACTATGCATCATATCCTGTAACTCTTTTAAATCTGGTTGTTCAGGTTGAGACATTTTGTTCCTCAATTGTGATAACAGGTACTGTTGATATTTAATCATATGAAACTGACAGTTTAAGGCTCTCATGGCTAGGGTGGCCGAGGTATATACCTTTTTACCCCACCTTTCTAGAGATCTGGATTCCCTTTCTGCAGGGAGTGGATTCTTGGCAGTGGAGGCCTTTAATCCCTTGGGGCCTTGTGAAATGGTTTCAGGGTCTGCATTATGGCCTTTGTAGAGGAATTGGTGAGAGCTGGGTACTCTGTAATATCTATCAGGTTTTACTGGTGCAGGAGGCAGAGAATCAGGGTTAAGGCAAGCCTCCGAATAAACATCATCCAGTACATCCAAAACAGGAGGAATAGCCAGAGGTCTGTGCTGAGGTAGCCAAAGAAATTCCCTAAGTCTATTCTTGGAATCTGAAAAGTCTTGGCCTTCCCAATGGAAGTGTTCCCTCAAAGTGTGCAAGGTTTCCCCAAAGGAAAAATCCTCAGGAGGGGATACAGAAGGAATGGACTGTTCTGCATCCGAATCCTCAAAAGGGGAGTAAGAGTGTTCCTCTGCATCAGAATGTTCTGATAAAATGGATCCCTGATCAGAAGAGGGAGATTCTTCCTCCACTCTGGGTCTCTTGCAGGAGGGGGCTGAGAACCTCTGATAAGAGTAATTAAATCCTCAGCCATTTTAAGCATCTGTTTCTTAGGCATGGGTCCTGGGGATGGGCCCTGTGTAACAGGCCTCGTGGGATGCCTGGCTGTTTTGGATTTAGTAAAAGCCTTTATTGAAAAAGAAGATGAGGGCCTAAATACACCATGGGTGGAGGTGGACCTGTCCACATTAGCAGGCTCAACATAAGCAGGGGCTTCGGTTGTAGTCTGGGAAAGGACCGACGGCCCAGCGGTCTCGGGTACAGAGGACACCGCCAAAGGAGTGTCGTCGGTAGTCAGGGACTGCAAAGGCGTCTCGCTGAGAACCGGACCACGTGTAGCCTGTTTTGGCGTGGTGTCAGCGGGGACCGCGGGCCTCGCGTGTCGGTCCTTTTCCTTGCGTTTTTTGGACAAAACGGTAGTCGGAGTGTCCGACATTTTATAATCAAAAGCTTTACCAAAGAAGTGTTGGGCGAACTCCGCCCGACGCTTGATAGTGCGTTTATTGAAGGTAGCAGCGTTTACAGCCCGAGACGTCGTGGTCTGGGCCCAAACAAGGTATGCAAAGGGAATGGAAATCCTTATGCGGTATTTGCTTCCCACAAGAAATACAATTATTAACTTTTTCTGACATCGGTCTGAGGCAAGAAAAGTTTCCCCAACGGGGTACTTAGCTTTAAAGAAGACTTCGGTTCCAATTTTTCGTAATTCAGGAGCTGGCCGACCGGCACTTGCGAACTGCTTCTGCTTCGGGCACCGCGCGGCAAAAAAGACTGAAGAACATGGCGTCGGCTGTGTCTTATATACTCTGGCCTTACTGACGTCAGAAGAATAAGCGACGACAACCGACGCCGGACCAAGACTTTGGAATTCGGCCGACCGAGGGACCGCCTGATGGCTGAAAACCCATCTGTGATTACTGCAGCTGTATGCACGATGAACATCTGCAATTTGTCTGCTATCACACTTGATTTCCCTGGTATATGCGTTATCAGAAATTGATCTGAAGAGATTGCCCATTGCCACACACTCATAGCTTCTCGACATAAGGAGGAAGATCTGGTTCCTCCTTGTTTGCTGATGTACCATATTACAGACATATCACCCATTTGAACAGCAACAGTCCCGGAAAGGAGAGAATCTTGGAATGCTTCCCAAATCTGTCTAGCACCCTAGACTCCCTGTCAGAGGGATGAACAGAGGAACTCTGTTGCGAAAGTTCTGTCTTTGTGGCTGCCACTATGACCATAGCATCCACTGGTACTCCTTTGTTCCAGAGTTCCCTTCCCTTCGGTGGTGCCAAGATCCAATCTGGTCTCTTGAGGACCGGCTCAACAGAATCAGCCTCCTTCCACACCCGCTGAGAGATCAAATCAATGAGCTCATCAGTGAGCAGAGTCATTGAAGTAGTAGATGGGCCAGTACCAAATGATTCCAGGAATAGTAATTCCTCTTGAGAAGGGTTATTGGGTAGACCAACCACCCCTTTAAGGATCTCTAAAATGTCTCCGAAGGAGATATCAGGTGGTGATCTTGGGGACCCTTCTTCATCGAAATTGGTATCTTCTGTGACCAACTCCCGAGGGCAGTCCAAGTGCCTCCTCCTGCAATTCCTCTTCCTAGGGACTTCTTTGGTGGGATGTTCCAGAGAAGTATTGGAGGAAATTATTATACCCTGCTGGGTCACCTGGAGACTTTGGGCTGGCTGTCCCTCTGCAGTAGAATGCCGAGACTCACGACAAAAAGATATCCAAAATCCAGAAGGAAGATCCTAGGGGGGAGGAACCACCCGATCTGTAGAAGAGAACACTCTCTCTACTACCTCAAAGGCAGAATGCCCTGGGGAGCTGAAAGACATTGGACCTGAGAAGACATGCTTCTGGACCGATGGCTTCCTCTTATCAGAAGGCACACCACCACCTGAGACAAAAGTTGGAATTAGGCTATCGAATGCTGAGGCTGCAAGGGGCAGGAGTTGGATCTGACAGCTTCAGAGTCAACTCTGAACACCTCGGATCAGACAACAAAGCTTTGGGTCCAAGAGTCATCTGGCTCTGACAGGTTTGGAGCCGGAGCACTCAGAGAAGATATCAGATCTGAAGATAAAACCATCTACAGATCCAAAACACATGGCATGGGAGTCTCGGATCCAAAGGCTCCAAAGTTGGATGGATCAGAGAAGGAGCCAGAACTGTTGGGGTTGTACTAGTAAAGGTCTCAGGAATCGTGGGGATAGAAGCTTGGAGAACTCCCATCTGATCTGTGTCAAGAGAAACTTCATCATTCTACCCACATTGGCTTCTGGATGATTGGGAAAGAAGCTATGGAAGGTGATCTTGAATGACAGA